>NC_136249.1:22275000-22460000 GCF_053564925.1 Oryzias latipes
TACTTCGTCTGTCCCAACCACAATCTGAGGCAGAGAAAACGAGTAGGAATACAGTTTTTACATGAATCAGAGGTAAAAACCAGCAAATAAAACACAGTACCCTCTTGTCTTCACTACTGTTTGCAACAGTCAAAAATAAATTATAAAACTTGACATTTAAAAAAAACAGAAATACAGCTTGACATAACTCCTCACCGATTTGTTCAATGTGGTGTACAGTTTAAATAGCTTAAAATTATACATATGATTTTTATTTAAAAAAAGACACCGCACCCTTTTACAGAGGAACACCAACAGAATAAGACGTAGGAAAATCCCAGCTGCACCTGTGGAGCTGAGGATGGATGTGTCCACAACCAACATGGAAAATATTTACTGAGGAGGTGATCCTTAGCCCAAAAATGAGCATTTCTGTAAAGCAAAACCTGCAAATTAGTGGTGTATCAGTGGAAACAGTCCAGTTTCAAGTTGCAACACAAAAGCTTTTGCGCCCTCCAGTGTGAAAGAAGGGAACTGTTTGAGATGAGCGATAAAATTAAAAGAGGAAACTTTCACAGCCTTGCTCCCTGTAAGAACATTTTAACAGTAAATTATTGGAAGAAGTTTGACCTAAAGGGGGGAATTATAGATTTTCAAAGTAAGGTACTTCTGGTTTTGGTAAATAAAAGCTAGTTTGGAGCAGCCCTGCAAAACCGCTTTCATTCTCTTTGTTCACTGTTTAGTTCATATCGGCAACTTGAGGGACCTGAGCAGGATGGAGAATCAAACAGCTTATGAAACAGTGGAGAACAAAGATTGTGTTACAAATATATATATATATATAGATCTCATTTTCTGCAGAGAAGTGGCGTCCTGGAAGTACCAGCATCCAAAATACAAACACTTTTTCCTGTAGTAAAATTGACTAAACAATATTGAGTAGGCTAGCTGTATAAATAGTGTTCGGGTTCATCCTACACACACACTCAGACACTGGCACACACTCACACAGGTTCTGGTATTGATCCTCAGCGTTCACCGAGTCTACTGTGCAGTAAATGCGTCCTGCTGGGGAATTTGGTGGTGACAGCTTTGTTTGGATGGGAATTACAGTTTGACATTTTGAGAATTACACTTCTGTCACTTTGTCTCACTGACTTCAATAGAGCTCTGAAGCTGGATTGACACCTTGTCCGATTCATTTAACGCAGGAGCTTTACTGAATTCAACTAGAATTGGACTAATATTGATGGGATGCTTTGGTAAGCCAAACAGCTAACCGGCTGTTCTTTGTCTTTCCTCTTAACATAACAGCTGTTATAAACTCATTCAGATGGTCCAGACAAACAGAAAATTGTCAAAAAGATGCAAAGAAAACTCATTCCTGATAAATGGAAATACGACACTGCAGGTTGAACGTTTACTTCATTTACTTTAAATTTGTATCTGAAGATCTAAGATTCAAGTTAATTTAACAACCGGCATGACAGAATGAGATGTAAATAATGTAAATAGGCAGGCAGTTATTTTATTATATGTAAACAAATAAAAGGTAAACGCTTGGGTTAGTGTTGCTGTGACTGTAACCCTCAGTATCTGTCTCATTAACATGATTCCTGAATGTTACAAAAAAGTAGTCAAGTTACATTTTTCGAAATGAATTCCGAGATATTTGAAAAGAAAATTGGAGATAAAACTGGTGCAAATTTTCAAAATGTCAAAAACTGCTGCTTTATTTAGGGAGGGATGATGTGATGGAATCGCTGAGCTTTAGTGTGACTGCAGACACACTAATACTCACTACGGTAAACGGGTTTGTGTTTCTGCTTTACCCCACACACAGTCCTCACTCAAAGTCACTGCAGCCACTCACACCAACCATGATGAAATGCCATATTTCTGCAGAGCTTTGCATGTCCCACCTCTTCAGCTCATTTTAGTATAAAAACACTAATACAGAATTTTACCACACAAGCTTCGCTCTACAGCCCCATGTCTGCAGAGCCTTTTTTTTTTTAAGTTTCTTGTAGTGCATTCTGGGAGATGAAGTCTGTAGAGAGGTTTTTTCCTCTTCTTTTTTTTTGGCTGATTTGCTGCAGGAACAGTATTAGGCCTCTCCAGGTGATGTAGTTTTTCTTTTAAACAGTCAGGGTCTCCTCTTGTTTACTCCTCTCGCATAGTAGCAGACTTATTTTTCTAGATTACAAGTACAGGAGACTTCTTCAGTTAATTAAGTAGAAGAAATCTCTGCTGAGATGTTCTGGTGCTGCATTAACAAGAAAAATAAATTCCCCGTCTCTGGTTTAAGGCAGTCCACTGGAAGCAAAAAAGACATGACATCAATGTGTTCTCTGCTGGCCCTGTGAGTGCAAGTAATCATGGGAACTAAAAAGCATATTTCTGTCCCACTGGGTCTCCCCTCTACCGCCTGAATCTGGCAGCATGAACCCTCACTCCCTCTGTGCGTGGCTCTCGGGCGTTACACAGGAAGTTTCCTGATCACTTCCTGTCCTGCTGATGTTGGTAAAAAGCACGTTGAACTTGCGCAGCTGCTCGCTGGCTGACTGGCTCTCCTCTTGTAAGCGCTGGTTGTTTTCCCTCAGGTTGGCCATCTCTGCAAGCAGGACGACTTTATCCTGCTTCTCCTGGTGAGAAAGGAGCAGATAAAATGAGGCAAGGAGAAACCGTACTAATGTTTAATACTTTGCCTAACACATTTTTCTTCAGTATTTTAAAGTATAAAAAAACACATGTTCACCTTCTCCAGGTCATTGTTCAGCTGTTTCAGCATCACTTCCAGCTGGTTTAAACGTCCTGACAAGTTGTTGGATCCTTCATCGCTGCAAACACAAGAGGTACATGTTCATTTAACTTCATTAAATAACCAACTACTCTAAATTTCACTATTTCACCGTCGAGGTATTTCATTTTTAGAATCTATTAATAAGGTTATGTCCTAATTCCCTCACTACTTAGTGCATTATAAAGGGCGCTTGCTATTTTGTAGGGGTGTCTGACTCTACATTTTCAAAATCCAGTGTCTTGGAAATTTCCCAGAAGTCTCTGCGAAAACCTGCATGCATTGATGCTCACTAGATTGGTTTGAACAATTTTTCATATGAAAGAAAAAAGTTATTTTTATAAACCATCAAAGTTTTTATCATCAGTTACTTCTGCAAATGAGTGACATCATTATTACTGTAAAAAAAAGAAAAAAAGAGCAGTGAGCACGTCTCCAAATTACATTAAAATCCAGGGCACTATATAGTCCTAGTCCTTTAGAGGTTAGGGAGAAGGGAGGGAATTCAGACAATGCCTACAAGTGGTTTACAAGTGAGGAAAGTTATTAAAGTCCCACTCCAACTACATTTCTATGTATTGAATTTTATTCAAAATCAAAAAACCTGATTTGTTTTTTAAGAAAGGCAATAGTTTATCAGAAATTTGCCTCTGAGTTGTGGGCGGCAGATGCAGTGGAAGTAAGCCTCTGCTGATATCCCATCATCCCTCAGTTTAGCAGCGTAATAAGGAATATTGGAGCTATCCAGCTGTATAGTTTAGAGCCAGATGCCAGCTCAGATGGGGAAAATGAAAATGTACATGGATCTATTTGTTTGAAAGTGGATGCATTGGAATGGAGTGGAGCAGGAAGCTTGTGCTTATGATCTTTAAGAGGTCCTGGAACTTCAATACTCCACCACAAGGTGGCAGCAGTGACAACAGAGGGAAGATCTCTCTCTGCAGCTCGTTTGGGCTTTAAACTGTGTGGGAGGTTGACCTGCTGAAGGTTGGGGTGGTCCGCGGCGTCTGAGGAGTCTGAAACTGGACTGGGCTGACGACCGGCCTCGTCTCTGGACTCACAACTTGTGGCTCAACCAGCGAAAAGAGTGAAATGGCTCTTTGTGCTGCAGGAAAGCAGATTCACGTGTTTTAAAGGTTGCATGAAAGAGTCAGTTTATTGGACGTCCTCTGGGTAAAAGACACAAAGAGCGTGCTCAGGTATGAGCAGGTTGGGCACAGATCAAGTGTTTTTCTCCTGTGGGTTTTGCTTTTTAAGCAGGTAACTCCAGGGACTGCAGATACCCAGAAAAGAAGTTGGGAAACTGAGCTGGAGATGAACCTTAGTTTCTTTCCCAGGAGTGTAGTGTTACAGATACAAAAAAAAGGAACACGTTATATTTAAATTTCCACAAAAAGCTCACATCTGAAGCTTCTTCTGAGCTCACCTTCATAGGCTTTAGCAGCGCTGACTAGGCTGGACCACTCGAGTCCACAAGCAGTGTCAGGGAGGGGCATTAACCCGGGATCGAGCCTCCTCAAGGAGGGGACTTTATCCCTCATTTCTGTCAGGGACAACTCTGATGCTGAGAGAGGCACTGAGAGAAAGAGAGATGCTTCAGCATTTGAACAAACCTCATACAAGGAGGTGCAGTGGTGACTCACTCTTTTTGCCCTGGAAGTGGTGGGATGAGAGGCCGTGTTTGCGAGTGGGGAGCGTGCAGGTGAACAGCACGTCGGTGGGGCTGGTCTGGTCTTCAGAGCAGGCAAAGCTGGCATCCCTGCGCCCGCTGCATAGTGACTCGTCTGAAAACGTGCGCTGCAAGGTGCGGCGGGGAGACTACAGGGAGGAAAAGTCATACTAGTCAGAGCTGTGTTTCATCCATCGGAAGGCTGAAGGTTGAAGTGCTCCTCACTGGGTCTCGCGCTGGTGTTTCTCCTGGGTTGTCCATGATGATCAGTCTCTTTAAGTCGTCCTCTATGGTACTTTTGTAGGTCCTTCGAGGAGAGCGCAGATCCCTCAGTGATGCTCTGAGCCGCGGCTGTCCAAAAACATTTTTTGAATTTGTGTCAATCTGCCTGGAAAGACAAAAAAAAAAGAAAAAAAAGAGAAAAGGTTTTCTGTCAGGTCACATGGAAAATTTTAGACTTTTTATTGACATTTATCCTAAATTGAAAGTAATCACTATAAATGTGATCACACTCAGCACATCCATAGCGGATCTCTGCTTCTCAGTGTGCGTCTCACTTCCTGCTGTTGTCAGAGCTGGTGTCCTCCGTCTGCCGGCCAGCTCTGCTCCTTCCAGATGAGGACTTGGGAGCAGAGCTGGATAAAGAGGTGGAGTTCATTTGAGCAGAGGTGGGTGTTGTCGTGGAGGCCCGGACAGGTCGAGCCTTCTCCGTCGTCGGGGTCTTGTAACCCTGTGGTGTGTAGGCCCTACAAGAACAAGCAGGTGAGGGGAGAAACACAGACATCAGCAACAAACAAACTACTGACTTCTTCTTCCACCACCATCGCTGGAAGTGAATCAGCAACAAACTGGTACATCTCAAAACTCAACAAAATGATCCTTTTTTTTAACCAAAGCAGCATCAGGTCCGTCCCTGTGTCGGACATGTATAGATTTTCTTTGGTTCAAAGTGCAGCTGCAGAGTTGATGACATTTGGGGTTTAAACACAGATTGTTTTAATCCCACACAGATTGGTTCAAGCCTGTTCATGCTGGTGTGTGGGAAGCCTGCAGACATTTATGATGTGGGGGTTGGAGTAGCGTGTCTGACTGCAAGCACTAGTTTAATGACTATCTAATGTTTCACAAGGATTTGGGTAATATCCTTTACGAAGCCTTTAAAAGCCTTTTTTTTTCATGGAACATCAAAGTGATCTGAAGAGGATACAAAGTTCTGCTTCCCCTTAAAGACCTCTGACAAGCTCAAGCTGCTACTTGTAGGTTAACCTGGTAGGTTAGTAGCGTTTAAAAATGCAACATCCCCCTCAAGAAAAAAAAAATTAAAACAACAAATAAAATGTCCAGAAGCACCATCAACTTTGGGATTTAATTTCACTCATTAAGATAAAGTTAGCTTGAACTTTCAACCTCTTACCTGGGTTTGAAGGCTTCCATTTTTTCGGCGCTGGAGCCTGGGGGTGGGAATGTCTTCGTTCGGTAGCCTTTGTTCGGATTGGCTGAAGCGGGTAAGATAGGTGAGGGTTCCCGTCTCTTTGCTTCTTCTCCCCCGTTGCTTCTCCCCACAGTAAGCTCGTGCGTGCTGTTGTAGGTGGCAGGGCCGAGCAGGGCCTTGTGCAAGTGGCTGCTGGACATATTCCCCTGGTGAGTGTTTTTGTAGTGCAAGGACGCGTCGATGCCGCTGTCATTTGAGCCCCCCTTGTTGAGAGAGTTCGGGTCAGGATCCGTCGGGTCGACAAGGCAACCTCCGCTTCCTCTGTCTCCAGCAGCTCCTCCTTCGAACCAGCGCTCGTCGCTGTGGCTGCTGGAGGCGTTGCTGGACAGAGTGTTGCTGCTGGAGTGGCTGGAGTACTGAGTCTCCCCCTGCAAAGCGCAAGAGGACGACGCACAGACTCAGCCACGCAGCCAGGAGGCAACAGATGAACAAATGAGGCAGGCTGATGACAAGTCTGACCTTCAAGTGTCTGTTTGGAGAGTCTTTCCCCGGGACATCCTGTCGGGCGAGTCTCCTCTGCCCCCCTCCACCACCTGGTCCTCGAGACGATGATATTGGGACATGCCAGAGGGGTTCTAGTCCGAAAACACGCACGCATGGGATTAAATCAAATTACACCGAACGTTCATGCTTGACAAAGAGGATTAAATTCTTATAGCACGTTTGAATTACTGACCTCCCCCCACACAGCACGACTTTAAATCACATTCAGCCATTCCTGCTGTACTTACTGGACGCCAATCGGGGCAGTCTGACTAATGAACCATCGTCTTCCTCTTTCAAAGATGCATTCTGTCTAGGGGTGTAACAATTAATCGACTCATCCGATGAATGGATTTATATTCCTCCGATCAAACCGGATCGATCTGTCTGAGGCAAGTTGTTAATTAAATTGACCTATCCCATCATAAAACCATTTTAAAAATCAAATAAATCGATTATATCAATATTAGGAGGTACCATCAGACCAAGTGCATCACAATAATAACATGTGATGGCAGCAAAAAATGAGCACACCATCATTCCAGTCCAATGTGTGGAAATAATTTGAATTTTGCAAAGACGTGACCATGCAGTGTGGTAGAATGTTCTAATAAGGTTCTGTTTGGGTTAAATTGATGTGAAAAAACAACAGTGGGCTGAACTTTATGAAACTAAAATATGAATGGATTTGCCATTAATTTTTGTTTGTTTGTTTGCACAAATATTTAATTTACACTTGACTATCTTACAAGTAATAAAAGGAATGTGGAAAACTTCAGCTGCACTGTTCAGTACCAGGTATTTATCTCCGAGTCAGACTGATTGAATATTTGGCTAAAGATGTCCTGGATCGATTTGACATCAGTGAATCGGATCGTTCAAATTGAATCAATATCAACTATGACTCATATCAGTAACAACAAATTCTGATATGAATCAAATTGTTGTTAACATGAATTGTTGCAGATGTGGTGAATGTTTACTGTGTTTACTGAACACAAAAGTTCAGACCAGAGAGAAGCAGTAGAACTCATAGAAGTTACTTCCTGTGATCTTCTAGTTTATGTCTTTCAAACATACAGTATTGGTAGTCAACTCTTGCAGCAAAGAACTACGTTTATGAGGGAAAGCAATCATTTTTCTGTCTTTTTCCACTAATATACTTTGGGGTTTTAGGACAAGGTTGCAGGATAGAAAGACAAAATACAAAGGAGGAAGCTGAAGCACACTGGTAAGTACTTAACACACAGCTGAGTGACTCATTAACTATAGATATTCTAAAGAGTGCATCAACTTATTGAAATCTCCATGTACGTGGAAATTTACCTATTTTGTTGCGCTCTATTGTGCTGTCCTGACTGGTGAAGCCTGAGGAAGACTCTCCACTAGAAATTATGTCCACAGTGAGGTGAGGTTCAAAAGACAGCAGGGGGCGATGTATTGCTCCAAATCTACAGTAAACACAGGGAGAAAAACACAAGTAAAATAAATCTTTTACCTATAAAAAAATACTAAAATGTGAGGAGCATGGTGCAAACAGGAGAATAACACTCTAAAGTCTGATAAATAAACAAAGACGAGCTTTAATTAAATATCAGGAGGAGATTTAAGGTTCCTGCTTTGCATCCTGGCTGCGGTTGAATAAAACACGTTTCTCTGGTTGGGTGAGATGTTATCAGCCTCCGCACTTAGCTGAAGAGCCACCCACACAACAGAGCCTTGCTTTGAGGGGGACAGCATGTTCATACACTTCTGACTGCAGTCTCTGATCCACAACATTATCCAGCCTTCATACCAACACAATCTGACGGCAGATGACTATAGCTAGAAGTAATGGACAGGAATGGTCATGGCTCCGTCCACACCTGTCGGGTGAAGGTTTGTAGCGCACAAATGGGCCCGGTGTGATTCCAGGAGGCCCAAGAGCAGAGAAGCCAACCAGGCCTGACGGGGGAGAGGAGAAACTGGCTGAGGGGTTTCTGTAGGGCAGCATTCTGTCGGCGCCAGCAGGGGACAGGATGTAGTGGTTCTCTGGGTAGCTCACGGGTCTGCAGTGTACGGAAGAGAATGAGCACAAGAAATGTCCTGCTTTAAAAACTATAAGGAACAACGCTTCTCTTTTTGTCTGTTTTTAGAGCGGGATCATTTCTTATTCAAATTAAATTCTCTTTTTAGGGGAACGAGTACCGTAGTTTCCGGACTATAAGTCGCTGCGGAGTATAAGTCGCACCAGCCCAAAAATGCATTATAAAGTAGAAAAAAACACAGATAAGTCGCACTGGACTATAAGTCGCATTTTGACGGGAAAATTTATTTGACAAAATCTGAGACCAGGATATAATAACTTGCACAAACAGATATGACACAATCATAGCAGACTGTTTGTCTCATAATTTCACAGTAATTCTTTCTCATACTTATTTATTTATTCCTTTCATGAAGCATCATTGGCCAACTAATACTCTGTTTTCATCCTGTATTTGTAGAAAAAGTTGTCATTTTTATTGCATTTCTGAATCTATGAAATCATTGGAAAATAGAATATTATGTTACTGTAAAAAGGTTTGCTGATTCTCTGAGTCACTTAACATACTCTTAACACTTAACATACCTCATACATCAAATTGTGTGTTCCTCACAAATGAACATAACAGGAGGGTTAACAATGTATTTATTTCAATTTATTTCTAATATAAGTCGCTGCGGAATATAAGTCGCACCCCTTGCCAAACTATGAAAAAAAGGGCGACTTATAGTCCGGAAAATACGGTAATAGAATAACATAAGATAAAACACACATATTTACATGCAGGAATATATAAATTAGTCTTATACAATAAAAACTTTTTGATGAACATGTAAGCACTAGCAGACCTGAATTGTGATCCTTGGTTTTTGTGTTTTGTAAGATGATATCTGAGCATTAGGTTCTGATTAATGTGGGGCTCTTATGAATCCTTCTCTCTTTTCTCTAAGTCTTGTACCATTTTCCCTAATAACAACGTTCACCTTAAGTAGTCTTGCTCGTTTTTTTCAGTCCGATTTTACATACTATTATTTATTAATATAATTTTTTTTAACTGCAGCCTGTTTTGTGTCCTGATTGGCTGGAGACCTTGTCAATCAACGCCCCCCGTGCCATGTCTCCTGTACAGATACACGCGGCTCTCCAAATCTGCATAACTCCTCGACGGCGAGCAGATCTTTGTTTTCATTCAATCATCCTGGACTTTTGCAAAGGTTTGAACTTTAACAGTTTAAACATGAGAGAAAGGTGCATAAAATGTGTAGCCAGGTGTTTTACATCTTCTACTTTATGGATTTTTACTTCTCATGAGTTATATTTAACGTAACACCTGTGATAAACGAGGGAACACCACAATCTAAGGTTTGTTGTTTTACGAGAAAACCGTATTGAAGTTTCCCCTGAGGTCGTACTTAAGCGGGGAGTACCTTTTAGAGGGGAGGTGTTGAGGCTCTCTGTAGGGAACCGGCAGCAGGGCCTTGGGTGGCCGCTGCAAAGGAGGTGGTGGGGGCCCCACGTGGGCCCACCGCTGTGGGTTGGGAGTGCTGTGGAGCCCTGGGGGGACCGGCGAGCTATCCCATCGCCACGTTTGGCGTGGGGAGGGCCGGTACCCTGCCGGCAGAGGCTCGGGCTCAGGCTTCTGCTCCATGGTCTTCATCTCGTGCTCCTCTGTGCAGCCCCTGAAGACACGGAAGAGCGAAAGCCGTTCACGACAAAGCTGCACAGCAGAACGTCAAGCAGGAGTTTCACACCTAAACAACCAGGAAATACAACTGTAGCTCGGTCTGTTTGAAAAGAAAAAGCCCAAATAAATTTGTGCTCCGTGGATGCTTGAATGCACGGCAGACATGGACTCACTAATGAGCTCCCCTAAGGCCCTCAGGGGGGAAAAGGGAACTGATTATTGGCACATCAACACTCTGTCTTACCCACAGAGAGAGACTGAGGTCATGTTGTTGTGCATGTGGATTCTTGTAAAAAAAAAAGACCACTTAATCTCTTCAAGCGTCTTTGTTTACACCACAGATACTTTGTGTGGTTCTAGTCCACAGGACCCCAGTCATCTCATCTTAAACTCACAAACGCGTCAACCCCTTCATTTAAATGTAAGTCCTAATTCTTGAGAGCATGCGCAGCTCAAGCCAGGATTGGTTGGTCCCACTCCATGTTTCTCAGAATAATTTCATCCTCCAGCATGATGAACGGCCCACATCTCCTCATCATTACATTCACGTGCCTATTAAAGGAGGCATCAAATATGCAGACAGCGTGGATTAAGATGAGACAAAAGGAAAGAAAAAAAGGAAACCAGAGTGCTGATGGAGGGAGAAATTCGGAGGCGGAATGGGATGAAAGGAACTCCAAAAGGAGTTGGAAAAATGAGGAGTGTAACGGATCTCTTGATTATTTTTCATGTTTTTAAACAGATTTTAGATTTATACATCAACTGCTTATTCTATAAAAACAACCAATTTAAGAAATTCTTTTTTTACTAAGGAATATGGTAATTATTTTCAAAATCCACTTCAAGTACTGAGGGTTTATTAGCTTTTAGCCACCAACATGTCTACCTGTGTTTAATGAAAAGGACCAATCAGTGGTTTGGCCTCTGTGGTTCTCCAGAGAAAATCTGCTGACGTCAGCATGTTTTTTTGGAAATAGTCAGGCTCATTTTCAATGTATACCCAAGACAAAACATTTGTTATATCTATATTTTTAGATTTGGAAAATAATTGTCAAAATAATGAATGAGTAAAGGTCTACACCTCCTAAGAGAATGCAAACAGAACAAAGCTGCAAATAGAAATGAGCAGGCATTGCTTAAGAAAAATTTTTTTACAGCAGATTTTCAAGGATTGAACACGAATGCCTAATGCTGTCAGAACATATAGTAAATGATGGAAAAAATATCAACAATCAGCATGAACACAAACCAGGAGTGCATGGCAGCAGGCATGAGCACGTGCAGAAGCAGGGAGTAAACACAAACCTTAGAAAGAGCGCGGCCCACATCTGAAAAGCAGTGCAGTTTCCATTGTAACGTTTGCGATGACCCAACCGGAGGCCACCAGAGCCCGCGCATGGTCAGACCCGCACCCATCCCCGTTTGGATCCATCCGTCGCGCGCGTTCGCAGCCCAGACAGAACAGCAAAGACAAACACTTCCAACTTTCGCCTCCTTCTCCTCCTTTCTCCACCCACTCCTCAGCTGTGTTGAGACACGTCCTCCTCACAGGGAGCTCCGCTGCCTTTCAGCACACTCCTCCCTGCCTCCCTCTACGGCTCTAACGCACCCTCTTTCCTGTCTGTTCTTTGTATTTGCACAGGGCATGTATTTTTAATTAATCGCTCCCACACCTTTATTTATTTTTTTCATCTTTTCTTGGATCTTTTTTTCCCCTTTCTTTTCCACCAGGCAGATCCCAGGCTTTAATCTCATGCAATCTGCTCGACTGGCGCAAAACAGCTAACGAGTCAGAGCGGCACAGGGACGAGTGAAGACTCTAATTATCAGATGCTTCAAGCCAGCCAGCCAGCAGTAGTGTGTGTTTTTTGTGTTTTTGAGGGTATTAAAGAGGTTTAACTTGACGTAATTAAACGGCTTCCAACGCTGAAGAAATCCAACAACCGTGCGGTCACGCAGCCCACCATAATCACTATCTTTAAGGGCTCTGGTACCAAGTCAGGAACACACACGCAATGGTAATTTTATTCACCACGGTAACTGTTGTGTAATACCACATCAAGGTTTCATAAAGCCTTTTCATTCCGTCTCCCTCAAGGCCTCATGTGCGGATGAGAGGAAGGAAAAGGACGACAGCCGGGCGAAGAGCAGCAGACATGAGTCGAAGAGCGCCAGCGAGACAAAGAACAGCAGATTTAGTTCCATTGAATTAAACTAATACGTTCATCCTTTGTTGTTGATGTCTCCTTTCTCCAGTTTGAAACAATGCATAGCTGTTTGCTGTGCGTTTCCTCTTTTCACACACTCCCACGTGAACAGCCTTTCAGAAGTGCATTCTGGCAAATAGCCGAAAAGCGGCTTTTGCACTATTTGAGTGGAGAGCATCCTGTCCTCATTCAAACTCTTCTCGTCACCTTCTGCTGCCCACTTCCACTCAACACCTGCATTCATGACAGCTGCAAACAAATACTTAGTGATTAGCTTAACCTCTTTAAAAAGAGGAGTGTTCCCATACCGGCGCGGCTTGCTGTCTTCAAAAGGAGGAATGATGACCACTTTGACGGTAACCGACGTCCTCAGCAGGTCGATCATCTGCTCGTGACTCAGCGTCACGGCAGCCACCTTGCAGATCTCCACTAATCGGCTGCCCTGCCTCAGTCCCGCTTGCCAAGCAAAGCCATACTCCTCCACCTGCATAAGGAAAAATATTTATTAACAAAAAGCAAATCATACATGAAAAATGTATTTCCAGCATTTTGCATGGCCTCAAATCTTTATAGAGGAATCTGCTTGTGTGATAGTACCTCAGCCACTGTGCCATCCATGCGTACATGGAAGCCCAGCTGTCCGAGCCCATTTCTCCTCAGTGTCATATCCACCGTTTCACATCCAATCGTCAACAACTGGCAGAGAAGTGATTAGAGTTACAGCGTGTCTGAACTGACTCCTTTCATTTTTAAACTTCTATTTTTTTAGCTTTTTTTTCACCGTAAATTCAAACATTTTCATTATGATGATAACTTGATTTCTTCATCAAACATTTATCAAACCAAATTTCCCCTAAACGGAAAGGCTTCAAAGTGAATTTGAAATATTAGATAAAACAGCTGTAACATTTACAAAGCAAAATCCCCTTAAGTGGGGTTAAAGTTCACCAGAATGCATCTCCATGCTACCTTTTGGTGCCGAACGCCTCATAAAGAAAGAAAAGCTGACTCTGAGGTAATCATCCAAAGAAGGGAACATTGACAGTAACCGTAGAACTTGAGCAAGCTCGCGCCTCTCACCTTCAGTCGCTGGACCATTTCCCTGATGTCCAGCGCACAGCCCTCAGGTACCCGCAGTGCAATGTGATCTCCTCTACCGAAAAAGATTTTGAGAGCAAGACGCTCCGGAGTCCAGCCGATCACGTCCGAACAGAAACAGTTAAACACGACTTCTTTGGTGGCGCAGTCCACGAGGATGACAAACTCGCTTGATATACCCAAGGCACATGGGAGCTCTTTTGCTCCTCCTCGAAAATCCTGGGACTGGACTCTCCAGGCGACCGCTCCTCTGGCGCCCAGCTCGGCTCCTTCTCTTGCTTTTGAGCGCTCTCGCTTCTTGGACGCGAGGGAGATCAGGCTGTTCAGTTTGCCCGCTGTGTCCAGGGGAGTGCTGCTGATGTAGTTCTCAGCCAGGTCGCGTAGGTATTCCTGGCGAGTCCGTGTTGCCATGGTGTGGAACTTCTCGGACTTGTGCACTGCATTTTCTGCATTGATGACTTTGGCTAAGAGGAAGTTGCGGAACATCTCTGGGTCGCGGAAGGTGACTTCGAGCGGGATAGGAGGCCCAAACAGAGGCACATCCTTCATACGTGTTACAGCAACACTGAGGAAAAGATAACCAGTGGAGTGAAATCATCACGTTGTATTAAAAAAGAAGGGCTGTAAGTATTTACCTGTAATAGGTGTTGTCAGAGCAGGGGTTGTGTACACGAACAATAACAAAGACGTGCTGGAATTGTGACCGAATATTCTGAGGGGTGAAAGGCTGCGCTCCTGGCTCTTGAAAGATGATGGTAACAATGTCGTTTCCTATGTGCCTTTTTCTCAGGAGCTGACAAAAAGAGAGAAGAGAAAAGCAGAATTGGAAAATGAGTAAACAGACAGTAATGCAACTTTAAAGAGAAAATCCATAAAAAGTTGGATATTCACCACAGACCACAAACTTTTCTGAGCAGGTATTTGCATCTCTTCACTTCAATCACTAGAGTGCAGCTCTAAATACGTACTTCCGACCACATATTTTATAGTGTAACACAACGGCAATCTTAAAAAATATTTGGCTATATTTAATCATAAATAATGAGATGCCCTTTTTCACTCTTCTGAAGGCAGAAACCCAAACAAGGAGATCCATTAGTGTACAGTCCTCCAATTTATTTTAACTGTTAAATGCTGCCATCTAGAGGATTAACAAAGCAACAACAAAACTAAAGTCTCTAATCCTCTGGATGGTGTTGTTGTGCAATTTATGCAAATTCACTTTCTGTTTAAAGTGTTTTAAACTACCAGGATTTATTTTCAAAACATTCAATATTTAGAACGAAAGAATCGCATTTTTTAAACTTGTTAAACGTTCTTTAATAAAATTGCATAACTATCTAGGAGAGCTTTGGTTTCAAGGAGATCTTGAAGATATATGCTTTAATGAAAAATAAAAATATAACGTTTGCTATCATCTGATTTATTCGGCTTTCCTTTCTGCTGATGTGCAGACTGATCCGGATCATCATCAAGGCCTGTCAGAGCACATGTGTACTCGTGTGAGCCTCTCACACAAAGACTTCAGCAAACAACTCCTGAACCAAGCTTCATTATACATGCACTGCATTTACACAAAGCCAACTTTACAAATAAAAACAAAAAGATCAAGATGGCAGTGTTCTTTGAAAATAAAAGTTAAGGAAAGAAGAAATATTTACTAATAACTACTTACGGTACTACTGAACCCCACCCAATTATGATTGGATTAAAGAGAAACAGCAAAGGAAGATGGAGAAAGCCACAAAAACAGTGAATATGGAGACTATAAAATACAAAAAGCTGCAGAGAAAAAAAAGGAAATGCAGCTTTAAATAGAGGAGGTGACATAAATCGTAACTTCCTCACTGATATATCATCTGGTGCAAATGGCTGAGATAACAATGCAGATGGAGCTTATTTTATGGCAACAGTTTAACTGAACACATTTCTGCTGATCGAGCGCGGTGAAGGGCTGGGGGTGTTCATCAGCGCTCACCTGCTGGGGGTTGCTGGGCATGTACGGAAGCATGGTGGAAATGTGGAACATGATCTCGTAGCCCTGGTAGGTAGTGTAGAGGGAGTGGGTGCCTGTTGAGTCCGCTGGAGAAAAGAGGTTCATAAAATAAATGTTTTATCCTCAAGATTAGTTGTGGAGTTGATTTATTAATTTCATTTTGCAGAGCAGGATATAATTATACAGATTGTGAAGGAAAATGTGAAGAAGAAAAAAACTTTCACGTGCCTCCATACCAGGGTACTTTTGTGTTTACTGGAAATAATGATTAAGAAACACACGTGTTACAGTAAGAACAAAAGAGCTCTCACTCTTTGTGTCGAGCTGTGCGGCATATTTGTCGAATCCTTTGAGGAGCACCTGCTCCCCGAGCAGCTCGAGGAAAGCGGAGAAGGCCTGCGTCGCCTCCTCATTGTTGTACATCTCCTCCTCTGTGCTCTGGTCAGCACGGCACAGCAGAACACCCACCTTGTGCTTCTGACTCAACTGTGAAGCAAACAGCAAGAACAAACAGCTGAAAAACTGCAGCTTGCTTCTATAAAAAGGCTACATGTGAGCATTTAGTACCGCATCCACCTGGAGCGGATGGTTGTGCATAAAGCAGTTTTGATGCTGTAAAAAACACTTACATACACCTGTCTTACACTTTACCCTCTATTAAACAGAAACTGAGATAAGAAGGCCAAACAAAGTTTCTACGGGTACACAGAAGTACCACACCCTGCTTTACGTACTTTTCACGGCCCAATTTCGTACTTTGGCCTTACTTTGAATCCGATGTTGCAGTTTTAAGGCACATTTTATGGACCATGTGAGGATACTAGTTTATCGGTCATTAGCTTTACTTTCCCCTTGTTTTTGGATGGATTATTTAAAAAAACAACAAAAAAACAACAACTAGACAGGTTCTTTTCTGGTCTAAAGATTGTATCTGTCTGTGCTTTAAGACAAAACAGTATGCAGATGAAGAGATAAGGGAAACTTACCCCTTGTTCATCCAGTTTAAGCAGCTGATCGGTGACTTTGGCTGTGCTCAGTGCCAGTCTCAAGCAGGACACACTGAGCTCGGGGACCACCTGTTCCAGGACCTCCTTGAGGGGCAGACCTCTCACTGTGCCATGCTTCCCTGTCGTCGCCACAGAATCCTCTAAAATGATGCCTCGCAGGGTTACGAGCTAGACATGGGATCAGATCAAAATGAGAAACAGACACATGCTTAGACAATCAAAAACTTTATTTAAATGATGTTGTGGACCCTTTTACAAGAGTTTTAAAACGTGTAGAACAGCAAACACACCAACTGATTCTGGTAACTATGAGGTGCCACTATATACCACCTATGTTTAGTTTTGGTGGTACTTGTTAATTTTGGAGCAAACACTGTGATTACAAATTTAATGCTTGATGTTTGTTTGGCTTAAGTGCTTATTATTAAGTGATTATTAGCATAAATAGAACTTTCTCTGTACATTACTCTGGATATTATAGGCCCTGCTCTAAAAAGACAAATGTTTGCACAACTGCATACAATGTCCTAATGATTTTCACTGACTTTGAACAGTCTCATCTTGTCTCCAATGTTATCATCTACTAACAGGTTTTCATGCCCAAATCTTTAAACTTCCCCGAAACAAAGAATAGTCTAGTGCCTCATTGGGACAGGTCGAGAGGTTTTCTCTTTGTTTGCTAATAGAATTAATATTTTGTTAGGTCTTATGTGCTGCCTGCTGCTTAGAGACACAGACTCACTGAACAGTGAGACTACATGTCATTTGGGTAGTGTCAGAAAAGATGGGCTGCTCCTTTTCAATAACTCACAGTTGGGTTCATTAAAAATGCATGGTAGACAACCGAACTGGTGGTGGGGGTGGGGGTGGGGGACACAGAAGGCAGCTGAACCTCAGAGGTTTGGGTCTGACAAATAAAACCGATCTGATGCTCGTGAAATTAGGGAGCTTTTGCTTCTGCACGGCTAAAGCGGACTGAGTGAAATTCTCAGCAGGAGTGACAGAGGGGAATTGGAAATGTTTAGAGTGTAAAGTTATGCCAGAGAAGGAGGGGAGAAGGAAGTCATCTCTCCACCTTGCCGTGTCAGCATTGCTGCACACAAAATGAAATAAAGGGAAGGATATCTGAGAAGTGCCAATGCTTATGTAGGAGAGAAAAAATTTCTGCAATCCATCTTTTCTTTTTTTTTTTTCCTGTGTGGAAACAGTGGGGCTTGGATGTGCTGGCTGGGTCTGCTAACTTATTCCTGTGTGCTTAGATAGTAAAGAGGCTCCATTGTTGCTCCAGATCTAAAGTGATGAGGCCAGGCAACCATGTAATCCAGCTAACACCACCAACATACACACAGAAGACGACACCCAAGCTGAGAGCGCACCAGTACAATGAAAGGACGAGCATTTTAGCTTTTCAGAGTCCTCTAATAAAACAGGATAGATGAGAAAAAATCCAAGCATTTCTCATAAACACTATTATCGTAACAATTCCAAGCAAAAGATTTTAAAAGAATATATTTTTTGAATTAATAAAACTTAATGATTCTTGTTTATGACGGATTAAACCCCCACAAAAAACGGAGAAGTATGGGATGAACATCTTTCTGTGCACATTTTCAAAAAAAAAAATTTTTTATGGCTTCCGACAAAGACTTCAAAGAATGTAGAAGTTACTTCTCCAACATCACTGAGCGTCATTTAACTTTTTGCAAGCGTTGATTCATGCAAGTGAAAATGTGGCTTATGCTGGGGCAGAGGACCATAGCAGCCACTGTTTGGTTTGGCTTTTATGTGCCGAGACTGGGCAAGGGGAATTTCTAGTGGTATGACAAAGAGGGGGTAAGCTGAAGGGTGGGGGTGGTAGGTGTTTAGGACATGGGGAGTCAAAGGTGTCACGGGTAAGGCAGGTTAAACCAAAAGCAGGTGAGTAATAGAGTTGAGCGTTTGCTTCGACTGACTCATGGGTGTATTGACAACAGGAAATCCCCGGCATGAACGGACACAAACAGCCAAACCTGCATACCTCACTAGTCCTGACGATGAGCCGGTACTGGTACTGGTCTTTCAGGTCTTTGGTGTCTTCTAACTTCTCCCTCCGGATGCTCACAGCCACAGGGCCCAGCTTATCGTCTGTCCCAAAGTAGTTTGAGTGTTCTGATGAAGGACAGTTAAGTCAAGGTTACAGTTTGAGTGCTGGAGGAAACAATCACTTTGTTGATGTCTGAGCATGTGCGTTTACTGTGTCTATAGCTGGTTATTTTCAGATAGGTTGGTGGTGTCTTTATTTAAAAGCTTTCATCGTTAAACAGTGTGCAAGGAGTGTTTATTAATGAAAAATGAAGAATTTAAAATCCCCAGAAACTGCTTAAATTACACGGTTTGATACTTAAACAATAAAAAAAAAACTCTTTTTAGTGCTCATGACTGACACTAGCATAGTACTTGAGTTTTTAGTGTAATAGGGGGGTGTTTTTTTTAAGTTTTCACAAAAGTAAATGATTTAAAAAGATTAACAAATAATCAGGAAACAAATAAAATGCTGGTATCATTTTTGTACAAAAACGTAGTTTGAAATTTAACCCAAAAAAAAAGAATTAATTTGACATTTTGAGACAGATATATCATGGCAAATGACCAAAAATGAAAAAGCTAAGACATCTGAATAGAAAAAAAAAAAGTTAAACTAAGTTTAACGTTGTTTTGCACAGCCTGTTTACAACAGTAGTTAAAAGCAAAGTAGGTTCTTTAACCTTCAGTTTGACAAAGAAGCACGGGCCTGACGCCAGGTACTTTTATATGTTGGTAGTAAAATGGAAGTATAGGGTGTGTTTGTGCAGCCCAGGAAAGAGCCAAAAGATTGGCGTACGATCCGGAAATCAATACTCTTTGAATTGTAAAACCAGTTTAGCTAAAGTGAGACAGAAAATGTTCAGAGCTACATAAGGAGGTTGATTTGCAGGACTAAAGAAACCTAACGGCATGCAGGTCAAGCACAAAGTGGCCATATATAAAATTAAAAAAATATTCTTCATTTTGAATGAATGAAATGGGAGGTATTAGCAGTTCTGACACATGGTCATCTATTAAACAAACCGAACAAACATGCTTCACAAGTGACATGAATTTCCTCTTTTACAGCTATTCTACTTAAGCAACACCAGGGAAAAGAGTTTAAACCCAGGTTTGCAAGATTCTACTTGAGGAAGCGGGTTAAAAGGAAAGGGTCCTCTCAAAGTGAAGTAAATCAGAGTGACATATTCTTCAGAAGACTCTACTGATGATGTTTGGTCAGGCTCATAGCACAAATGAAAGTTTTTGATTAAGCCTTTAGCAAACACACGTATGAAGTCAAGAGTAGAGTTTATGGGGGACGGTTACGTTGGAATCAGTGGGTGGACATGAATTTGAAATGGCAGCTTTTATCTCTTTTGCTGCAGGCATGTGTTTCACACAGACACGTGCTTGCTCACACACATGTAGTCCTATTAACATCTGTGGCTAATTAGGCTGAAACCAGATGATGCATGCTGAAGGGTACGTTTCATCAAATGCGTCTGAAGAGGTGATCTTGACATACACGTGTGCGGACAGGCAGGGACGAGACGCACATTACACCCCAGTTCTCTGAAGTTTGAGGTTACTGCCATCCCTAAAAGCGAGCGGCAAAAGCTGTGGTTGCAGATGTGTTTGTCCAGTAGCAGCCTCGCGCGTCATAAAACCTTTTGGAGGGCTGCCAGTTTGGCTTGCTCTGCTCAGGTCTGGTTGGATATTAAAAGCTATGGCTTAGGATTTGGGAGATGACACTAAAGAAGCTCTGGCTGCTTATAAATGGAAACAGTAATTCAAATTGACAACACATAGAAGGAAAAACCAGAGGAAGAAAAAAGAAAGAAAAAAAAAAAGGAAATATGTTTACAGATTTTGCCTGTCTACGTCTGTCTACGCCTGTCTACGTCTGAAATGCAGCTTATGCCAAGTATGCCAGCTTCTTTATTATATGCATCTTTGTGTATTTGTTTATTATTTGCCGCTATACCGCTCTATACTCTCATAATTAAAGATTGACTGTGCACATCTAATAGATCTTAAAATACTAACATAGATAGTGAACTCCAAACGATTCATTCATGTCCTCCTCCATATGTTGGCATTTGTACAGCCAGTAACATCTTTTACGTATATGTTTTACGCATTTTCTTTTAGCCTTTGACTGTTAAATTAAAGTATGAAGCTATAGATACTGACACAGTATTGCATAGTAATTTATGGCTTTAAGGTATCTTATTTTTTTTCTGTTCATTTCTACACATCAGATTGAAAACTCGAGTACCTTTTCCATGGAAGTAGTCTCTGTAGTACAGGGCACCCAAGTCGACGTGCTCTATGCTGTACAGCTGGAGTTTCTCCATTCTTGTCATCTGCTGTTCACGTGGTACCTCCAGCACTGACACACTGGCATTACTCTTTCTTAAACACCCCCTCCCACTCTCCCTCTCCCCATCTACTTCTCGATCTGCTAATGAGCCAAGAAAGCTGATATTTCGTTCTTTTTGGCCCCCAATCTCATTCAGGAAGTGAGGGCAAGAGAGGAGCAATGGGCTGGAGCTGTGAGCAGCTCCAGGTCCATTTAAAGGTTCCATGGCCAGTGAGGGTGTAGTAGAGTCCTGATCGTGGCTTAGGGTCAGATCTTCAATGCTGGAATAAATGGGATCGTTCACACAAGCAGTGGAGGATTTGGGAACAGACGTAGAAGCAGCTGATGCCCCCGTAGCTGTGTTCCTCCTCTGGGTGGCAAAGCCGCGCTGAGCTGCTGCCTCATGGAGGTCAAATAAGATGCTCTGAGAATCAAAGTGGACAAAACTCTTTGGACAAACCCATGGCTTGTATGAGGTCTCTGTTGAAACCCTGCCTCCTCTGTCCTCATTAGACTCTCCTTTGCCTCCATCCAGCTCCCCTCTGCTAGAGCTCCGAAGTTTCCGGAACAGAGAGGAGGTGCCCAACGATGATTCGGTCCCTCCACTTTTCTTCCTCACTCTCTCAGTACCATCCTTTCTTCCAGTCCCTCGATCGTCTACAGGACCAGGTGAGGGAGGAGAGGGAACAGGTACGCCAGGTGGTGATTCAGAGGCTCGCAATAGCTCTCCGAGGGGTACAGGAGCAGAGCTGCGCTGGTCAGGCCTCTCCTGTTGGAACTGGTTGAGCATGTCAAAGAAGCTCTGGTCAGGAATGCCCTGGATGTCAATGGAAGAGGTGCTGCCATACTCTCTGAACCGGTTCACCAACCCACCAACTCCACGACACTCCACCTTGGAGGAGGAAAGGAGAAAATTCTCTTTTTGTGTCTAACAAAAAATATATTGAGAAAATATTTGTTTTATGTGTAACAATGCAAAAAAAAGTCCAATAAAATTGTTTTAAAAATCTGTTGTATGTGTTCCATCTCAACCCTCTTGGGTTCTTTATCTTAAACTTATGCCATGGTCCGTGTAAATACTCTATTCTGATTGGCTGCTGGATGTGGATTAAAAAGTGATATACCACAGTGATGACCACACGCCTAAAAAAGTAGCTCTGGTCACATATCTTAAATCACTGCGCTGGCTTCTACTAAAACAACCTTTTGCTTCATCCTCTGGACAAAAACAAGCGGTAAGAGATGAACATTCTCTCTGAACTGATGCTTTATTTAACACATCGTGACAATCATCATATTTATTGCTTCCCTTTGCTGCTGCACTCAAGGTCCGCGCCGGCTGAGGGGCGCGTTGTCACAGCGCAGCATCACGTGAAAAATATTCCGCTTTTTATGAAAAAAAGCGATCCAAACCGTAAAAAATAACAAGAATAAAGTACTAAAAACTGATTGAATATTTATTTCTTTTGTAAGTCACCATGGTATAAGCAGCTTAATGACGTTGGAAGTGTACCTGATCAGAAATTAACGGACTCTGGGGAGGCGACTATCCTTTGCTTTGTGTTGGACGGTTCAGGCTTCAGCGTTGCGCGTTCATTTCTGATAATGCACACTTTGTCAGCAATTAACCCTTACATATTAGTGTGACTTTTAGTGTGACCATAAAATATAGAGTCAAAGGGAAAACCGGCAAAACAGTTGAGGAATTTCTTAGTGGGACAGCTAAACTGCAGTTGTAAAAATAATTAATTATTAACCAGCATTATTAACAAACTACTACATGATTTTAGGGCATACCTCGTTTTCGTCTTGTTCACTGAGCGTCACTTCACTGTTGGAGCGCTGTCTCAAAGGTGGAAACATTCTGAGGTTGAAAGGTGAACCTCTTTCACCACCACATCCCCCTCCTCTCAACTCCACATCCTTGGACCGCCTTTGGGGCATTCTGGCGACTCCTCCTCGCACCAGCCTGACATCAGATGACACGACTGATGATGAAGTGGAACAGTCATCGTAGTAGTTGCCACCAGTTTGCCCGTTTTCAAGCAGCGACTCCCGAGACTGTGCACGACGCGGCGGCCATTCTGCAATCCGGGCACGAACACCCATTTTGGGCACTGAAATGCGTGGCTGGATCATTGGGTCCGTGGGGTCAGGAGCTGGGTGTCCATTAGGGGTGTTACGAAATGGAGTGTGCTGGGCAGCTGCTCCTCCTCTACCCAGAAGGTCAGAGGAGGTGCAAGTTACCCCTCTGTCTCTGTAGCTGTTCATTTTGCCCCAGGTTAGCTAAAGGCAGTGCAGTGTTGCGTTGGTTTCACATGACAGTAGGGTTGCCAGAAATTGGTGGCAGAGAGGCCCCATGCACACTCTGCTTGTGGTGTTGTGGCCTCCAGTGCCCCAAGACATCGCCTTTAACTGGCAGGTTGCAATAAATACTGCTGTAGCATTATGGACATGTCAGGATCAGGGATGACCCTCTTCCACTTCCACTTGAATTATTCTCAGTTTTTCCTAGAATCAAAAGAAAAAAGGATTTAGTGCCACATCTGCAATGCATAATTCTAAATTACAGTCAAATTCAGTCAAAAAAACACGCTTTTACCTCAACCTACTTCCGTCTATATGAAAGAAAACTGATTTGAGACTCACAGAATCAGATGGGGGCATATGACAGAGGATTTCTCCTGTTCGGAATAATCTTCAGGAGGCTGACAAGGGATATTATTATCACTCACTCAAGCGTGTGCAAGCACTCACATACATTCATACGCCCACAGGACACGAGGGCTGCAGCTTCTGCATAATAAATCTTCTAAATATTTAAGAAAATATCAGAACATAGAAACAAACTACAGAAAAAGACAATGAAAACAAGACAATTTGAACACCAAAGCTATTGCTATTTACTCACAAGTATAAGGAATAGGAAGTGTTAGTCATTTCTGGTAGGAAACTGACAAAAATGAAATCTTGTGTCTTCTAATTCTGCAGACCGATAAAACAGTGATTGAAGGAATGAGCTCTGCAGAAATAAATCGTGAGGATGAGGAGGTTTGAAGGAAAGGCAGACAGAAGCATGAGCACAGAGTGACCCAGCATCAGCCAGAGGGGTGAGGTTGGCAACGCCAGAAATAGAGTGACTGGAAAAGAGCGGAACATTACTCAGTGAACCACATCAGCACAATTTCAAATGACAGTCACACAAGATTAAATGTTGAAATTTCAATGGCCTTGTAGGTTTTATTCAGTTATGTCAATTTTTCATTTTACTAATGCATAATTATTTTAGTCATAAAGATGTTTGTGTATATGAATCTTTATTGAACAGATCGATGTCTTTATGGAATATTGCAATCCCAAAAGCTAAACCCACACTTTTCCAATAAACTATCAACAATCTAAAAAAGTTCTTGCTTCTTTATATTTATCTTTTTTCACGACTTTGCCACGTTGCTTTGACTGGGAAATAACCTGAGCACCATGGAACAAATTGGAACTTGCAGAGTAAAAATTTTGGATAACCTTCTTACTTTTACCTTTTTACTTAAGATGTCAGTTCTGACCAAATCCAAGGATTTAATGGAAATGGGCTGGTTACTTCTTTAAATGACAGCTTGGGATAAATGGGTGAAATGTAAATGTTTCTAATCCATCCATCCTAGCTGCTCCATTCTCAGATTTAAGCTCTACTGTCTACGTTTGTCTCTCCTTGGTCTGCTGCAGTTCCTAAAATGCCTAAAGTGAGTTTGTTACATAAACCCACCAATAATGAGCTCTTTTGGGGTAATCAGATTATTTCTTATACACTGTAGTTTATCTCTGCAATAGCTGTGGTATTCATAAAGGCAAAAAAGTCTAAATATAAGGAGCGTTTATTTTTATCCTTGACTTAACTTTATTCCATGAAACCTTATTATAATTTTTTTTCATTTTCTCATAAGTATATTTAAGTGGCTTTCATAATAGTAGAGGCTGATATTTTAAAGGGGTCAAACACAATTTAAAAGCCTAAATCTAGAAATTGTAGGACTTTTGCTTCATATTTACTTAATTCCAATTCAGATTCTATAAGGTTTAAAATGTGCCATTTAGATTTCATATATTAGAAATTTAACTTTAAAGGTGCTCATATAGAAGCGATAAAATCTTTTTTTTGGTTGTTGTTGATTTTGTTTTTTATTTCAAATGTTTATTGCATTATTATGAATTTTCTCTTAATCAGGGCAGTTTTGAAGATTGGTGTGCATTTCAACATGCATGATGCCGCGGGGAAACCTTGCTGGATTCAGCTTTGGTAGAACTCTGTGATAGAGTTCTAGCCTAATGGCTATGCAAATGTATCATGTCTTTGTTTTTACTAAAGCACAGGCATTTCCGGACCGAAGACTCCAGCTCTGATCATGTTCTCTGAGAAAGTCTGTACTCCATTCAGAACACTTTTCTGTGATCCACTATGGGAGCCAATCCCAGATTATCCGCCCCAGCTGCAGGAGCCAAAGAAAGGCTTCATTATGCGCTGAAGCCAATGGAGAGTGCTGTTGGTTTTAGATGGCTCAACAAGAAGCAATGCTATTAACTTTTAACCAAACCTGTTATTGCATGACAACAACTAGTGCTAGAAGTAACATGTGAAAAGTTTGATTTACAACAAAAATGTATGCACAGACATAGAAAAAAAATGTTAAATCGTAATTTTTGTGTGCCTACATTCCGACTACCTCTGATTTTCAGTCCAACACAAGCATCTAATCTGCCAAAAAACTCTAATGACTCGAAAGCTGTTGGGTGTATCAGTGGTGGAGTAACAACTCACAGAACAGGCTGTTAAAAAGGCTGGCTCTGTGATGCAAATCACTCCAGAACTGCTGGAAGTAAATTTACAAGGAAAAACATTGCATAATGTACAGAAAAAAAGAATATTCCATATTGTTTGAGCCCTCTGAATACAATACTGATGAAACATCAGTTAAATAAATATCAAATTTTGTTGCAACACTTACAAACTGGAGATTATTGTTATCTGCAGCAATTGCAACTCACGATGCGTCTCTACAGGTACTCATGACTTTTTAATGACCAACAAAGCATATTGCAACCATTTGATTTCTCCTTTAGAATTGAGAAAGGGTTTTGGAACGTGAACTGTGCAGAGGGAACAAGGCCGACACAGCAGGTTTGTCACAGGTTTCAGAGGATAAATTATTCACACCCATATTACCATGCATATTTTTCCCATTCCTATTCTACACCCCGATTCCTCCTTCTGCACTCCTGCTCAAATTTAGCCTGCGGGATTGGGACATTTACTGCAAACATACACCAAAGCTGGTAATTACACTGGTTAGATGTTAGCAATGAGTGAGTAGAAAAGTGCTCCAGAGGAATAAGTGTAATGGCTGTGGAGGAAAGTGCGACTGCTGCACTCATTGGTGTGTCACAGCGAGGCAAACAGAGCTTAGATCAGTAGGGAGTGTAGTAAAGCAAACTTTGTACAACAGAAATGTTGCAAGTCAGACGTGTATGTGTTTTACATCAACAGTCAGGGTGTATGGAGACAAAGGCCTCTTCAAATTAAAGGTCAGATGCTTTTAATCTACCAAAAACACTAACTTAAAAGGAAGTGCTAACTATATAAAGGAAACTAGGTGGGCCAGAAACATATTCTCAGTGTTTTTGACAAACATTTCTCTTGTTGTTTTTTTTAATTTATGAACAATTCTGGGTATTTTATGTCAGCAGCCCTGAGTGCTTTTATCAAAAGAAACATTAATTGGGTTTGGACATATGTGTGGAGAAAAAAAAATGATTTGTGAAGTTCATGAAGATGTAGTCAACTTTATGATTTTTAGTTGTTCAACAAAGTCATATTGGATTGTGTCTGTGTGAGTTTGTCTACCATGTGCTCTCAAGCCAGTCACTTTTTTTTCACTCTTTGGCATTTACAATCTCTTAAAACAAGCCCAAAGCATAAAAATAGACGGTCTAAATGTGAATTTGAATCCACAATGTCCAAAAATTCCTCAGAAAAACTATGATAAAAAGGGGAAAATGGCAAAAACAACAACTGAACATAGCTGCAAAAGAAATTCCAATAGAATTGGTTAGAAAAGACCAATTAGAATGACACAAATGATATCGCTATACTATAAAAAGAATGGAAGCAAGTGAAATAACATGACATTTGAATTTATAGCCATTTAGTCAGTTGATAAAGTTTTGTTTAATTTTACTTTTTTCTAAGACTATAAAGCTGTTGGCTAGAGATAATGTATTTATCTAATCCCTTTAATGTCTACAATCTATCCACTTCCTCGGATCTTTATCTCGCTTATCTTGTTTACTTTTTGCTCTGGAGATGCTTTTCAGTTTCACTGTTCTCTCTGGTGAAATGAAAAGGAAAAATGAAGTAATCTTTACTGACCTGTATATATTCTGTCGACAGATCAGTGGTCTGTTAGGTAACAGTGCTTCTCTTTCACGACACGTTACTTCTTTTGCAATGGGAATTCCTTCTGATAAATCTCTCCATACCCATCAGCACTGAGATCCTGTCAAGATAAAAAAAAAAGAAAAAGTCTGATTTCAGTTTTCTGTAAATGCACGCCCAAAATACCTAAGAAACAACTCAACAAGGATCAAAACTGAACAGACTTAATGTTTATCTGCCAGTGGCTCCAGGGTTCCTGACTAAAAATGTGGCATAACTTTGGTAAATTAAGGGAGCAACTGCTTCTATCAAATACTTAAAAAACCCACTCTGATGAAAGTTGCGATCTTCGTGTTTTTAACATGTCCTTGTGACATTTTTTGATGATGGAGGGCAAATATAAAGCAAATTAAGTTCAAAATTGCATTTCTAATTAATTCTTTATTCAATTGTTGAGAATCAGGAGCAAAATGCTGTTTTGACATAGACACTACAATCAGCGTGGCACAAGCTACTCTCCATTCCTATGCATCCACTTGTAGATGACTGGATCCATGTTTGTCTTGGTTTTCTTTGTCTTAGCTGGCATTTAAGGCAAATATGACTTTGCTTATTTGTCAGACCTGAATACTTGTCATCCACTTTAACAACCTGAGATCTAACATCAAAGTTTTGTACTTGAGTCTTCACTCATCAGCACATTAAATTCATGATGCAGGTTTTGTTGCTTTTCATGACAGACAGGGAGAAATACTGATCAGTAAGGTCACTATCATGACTGTGACGTTTTTAAGAGAGAAATGAACACAAGGTAGAAAATGTCTGCTAATTCAACGATTGACATACAGCATTGTAGTGAAGATGAGGCCCGAGACTTGAGCACAAGAACATTTGCTTTTACAGCTCAAGTCTGTGACTTTGGTCTAAATCAGTCTTGGAAGTCTTCTCGGGTTATTTCACATGTGTCAAAGTCAAGGCCCGGGGGCCAAATGTGGCCCTCCATGTAGTTTTCTATGGCCCGCGAGAGCCTACCAGTTTTTAATCTCTTAAAGTAAAAATAAAAATTGGTGTATATTTATTCATAACTAGGGGGAATCCGACTTGAAATATGGGATTGGTCAACTATACATTAGGACTTTAACACTGTCCTTGTAACCTAACCTGACAGAATCAAATGTAAAAGGATTTATGCTAAAGTAACAAGCAAACATGTTTTCCATCCAACTGGAATTGTCACTTCATAATAACTAAATAATGAGTTATTTAACATTAAGGAGTAGTTAAGTTTATTTTTCGTTATTTGGTTACATGTATAAGTTACATTTGGCCCTTTGAGGACAGCCGCTATCCTGATGTGGCCCTCAGTGAAAATGAGTTTGACACCCCTGGGTTATTTGAAAGCATGTCTCATAAGATTTCTCTCTCCAGCATTTCGTTCAATCTTGCCGATGCAAGTGTCACTTCAGCCGGCCTGTCTGTCAAGCTGCAGCACTACGACACAAGCACAGCTCATGAGGAGGAAGACTGCAGAACGGGGTGAGAAGACTGCGACCTATGTGGCTCTCGAGCTCAGACACAGAATCAGACGTCATGTTACAAGAATAGTGATAAATAAGAAGCTCCTCCTGCTAGAGAAAGACTGGATGTGACAAGAAAGGAAATTCCACAGGAGAAACGGCAACATATTCATATCCTCAAATTAAAAAATATGGACAGTAAAAAGTTGTTGACACTGGACTTTACTATCCATGAGTCACATAATATAAGCTTGCTTGTAAAGATGCTACACAAACAACAGAAGTGAAAGGAAAATACTGGAAACTAAACTGAAAAAGAAGATTATGCTGCAAGATTACAGGCATCTACAATTGACCAATAACATGCAAAATAAGATGGAGAACATAAAACGAAGAACCTTTTGGTGAGGATCAGTAAGATAGCAGAAACAGATGACTCAAATATGGCTCAGAATGTTTTTAAAACAACAAAAAGAGTTTTTCAAACTGTATATAAAAATCAAAAAACTATGGTAACAACCAAAATGAAATAGAAACTCTAGCTGTGATGTTTCTTAATCTGAATAATCAGAAGATGCATTTTAGTGTGCTAGGGGATTTTTTTAAGGTCCAGCTCAAAGAGAAATCTTTCAATCTAGATCAACTCAAATGCATCAGCTCTTATACTTTACCTTTTCTGCAGAAGGCTAGTCAGATGAAGCAGATGGGGTGAGGTTTGGTGTGGGTGTGCAGGTAGAGAGGAATCGATAATTCAATCTGAAAGACAAAATACATTTTTAAGTGAAACTGGCCACAGTGGTTTTCACGCAAGCTTCCATGCATATAAACAAACAAACAAACAAACCCAACAACATAAAAAGACTTAACTAAAAGGTTATTAATTATGCATAACAGGTGGGCATACTTTAAAAATATAAATGTAATTTTTTAATAATTAAATAGCCATATGGTAATGTTGATAAGCCTCTTTATTTCACGTAATGTGTAATTATAATCAAGGTATCTGTCTGTCTTCATAGAGCAGCTGTTATCCTTTCTGTATGATTCTAAAGACCAATAACACAGGCACGCCTAATGTTTGTGATGAGTCCCGAGGCAATCATCTGCTCTGCATCTCCACAGTAAACATGTCTACATTCATACTGTGCCCAGCGCACGGAGGAAAAACAATTACCAACTCATGGTAGGTTTTTGGAAGTCAAACATTGACCATATTTTAACACCATCACAAAGGTGGCTTCATTAGTGGTGAAGGTTGTCCTTTCCTGTCATGTTCTGGAACAAAATACATTTGTTCTGGTCTGATTAGCAGGAAAAAAGGAAATACAAAGGAGGGAAAGCAATGGAAACGAGGGCTTGACGCCGTCAACACAGCCCATTTACTAAGTCTACTATTTAAATCAATACTAATCAATCAGGCTTCACCTATCGCTTACAAAGAGGATAATAAAAACTATGGGATGTCTCACTATAGGCTCAGACAGTTGGTGACAAACTGCAAACACCATTTACGAGAGACTTTCCAAATGTCTTCCATCTAACTGGTTTTGTACATCTTCAAAACAAATTGCAACATTAAAACTGTTGTCAGAAAGTCAGAGAAGTCTTGTTTCCACCTCAAATCCTTTGCAGTTTAGTTTCCATTACTCAGAAAGAGTGTATGGACCTCTACAGATAGAAAATTATTTTGCAACACATTAGAAAGTAAACAAACTGTTGTGGAGCAGGAAGAAAAAAAAAGGAAGGTGAAGAAAACATTATAGAAGATAGAGACTGGAAAAACTCTGTAGATAAGGAAGTGTTAAGGAAAGGGGACACAGTTTACGCCAGTGTCATTCAATAAGATCTTAGAGAAAGGAAATATGTCTGAGGAGTGGACAAGTCTGCTGAAACAGCATTCTAAAAATCACAGAAGAGGAAACTAATATAGAGAAATAAAACCGATGAAAGAAAAGTAGAATCTGGTCATAGGTGAACTATGAAAGAAGGATACAAGTCTTAAACTGAATACAATAGATGCAATAGCAGCTTTACGAATGCCAATATAAAAGTACAGAGATGGTCAGATGGAGCAGTATTGAATCTTTGTGGAAGTGTGTATAGAAGGAAAAAAGTTATGAGACATGTATAGATGCTGTGAGACTGAGATAAGTTGAGTTGTATGTTAAAAAAAACAAGAGTTCAAGGTGGAGGTAAGACTGTACCAAGGCTCTGATCCCATTCAAGTTTGCTTTGGTGATGGACGGACAGAAGAACTAAGAGTAATCTCTTTGAACTTTGATGTTTGCCAATGACACTGACATTTGTAGGGAAAGATCGAAATTAAATTTGGACAGGGGATAAATGACAATAAAATACATATGTGTGTGAATGAGAGAGACCTGAGTGGAACTATGAGGTTATAGAATGGACGTAAGTTAGGGGAAGAAGTTGCGGTCAACACTGTAGAGCACTAGAGAGTAGAAAAAGACAATAAGAGTTCTGTTCCTGAAGGCAGGAGCAGTTGTGACTAAAGAGTCAATTAGTTCCTCTGGAATTTTTCATGGCATTCCTGTGATTTCAACAGTTTCCTCTTATTTCTAAAAAAACAAAAACAAAAAAAACAGGCAATGAATCAAAAGATCCTGGTTTACATCATTCACTCTAAGGTTTAGAAATGTTGTGTTTATATTTTATATCTAGTTTATATTAAACATACATGTATTTTCTATTAAAATATTAACTGGTACATTTTAAAATCTAGTGCAATATAACTAATTTTTTTAATATTAGTACCTGACACTGTCTTGCAAACTGTTTTAACTGAAGACCACATAAAGCAATAAAGTAAAATTCAATTCACAGAGGTCCTTTTAGCAGGAGCACTTGAAAATGCTGTTGTAGCTGTTTGATCACTATAATGGTGATGGTTACCATAGGAACGCAAAGGTGCACCAGCAAAAAGATGTATGATGTAGGCGGAGGGCCACAGGCAATCAGGACACACAACCTCAGAGTGTAGCAGAAACTAATACAAAATGCAGCGATCCAAACTGCGTAACAACCACATGGTGACCTCATATGCACTTTCATAGCAGCTCTACTGCAACATAGCTCCCAGACAGCACAAAAGAATACTGGTTCTGTTCTACAAATGCTCTTTAGTTAAACCCCAAATCCTACTTTTATGTCTTTCCTAAGACGTGAAGCCCCCCTCGATGGTTTAATCACTGCGAACTTTAACTGCAAGCCAACAGATCTGGAAGCATCAAGTTACGCCTGAACAGTCTTTAAAATATTCAAAGACGAGAGAAAGCTGGGGGGGATAAAATGACACCACGCAGGAAAATTTCAGCATGTCACTGGACTTGTTTCTGTAACAAATCCATAACGGTAGAGTTTTTGCTTTCTTCAAAGTAATTTGACCTCAAACTAACACTTTTTATTTAAAAATGTGTTGGTAACTTTTTCTATGGCAGCTTTAAGTTAAGATTTGGAATCTTGTCAATAAAACAACTACAAACTCTGCACCCAAAGACCTTTTGAACAAGAATTATATACAGTACTTTCTACAAGTTCTTAATAACATGGTGGTACTTTTGCTGTGCTCAATATATTAATGTGCAGTTGATAAAATAAACTTTTACAGAGTTTATATTGCTTTACTCATTACTAACCAAAAAATGAATCATCATTATGCAAATATTATTTTTAATGCCCAGATAATGTTTCAGCTTGTTGAATAGCATGAGAACATTTTAGTTTGTAGACTAATTGTTCCACCCGGAGAAGTTGACTTTTATTTATCTTCTATAAGAATTGACAGGCTGCATGGTGGAGCAGTGGTTAGTACACTGGCCTCACAGCCAATAGGCCCTGGTTGAAACAGAGTTGCATTTTTGTAACCACACAGGCTGTCAGTGCCTCAATCCATTCAAGTTCCTCTCGAAAATAAACAGGGAACAGTTTGAGTAAGCTTGATTTTACACTACACAAGCAAAAAGCTGTATGAAATTTGAAAGCCGTCTAAAATATTACTTTAAATAAAATTAAAGAGAATATTCTTTTCAAGTTTGTTTTCTTTTTCAGCATTTTTAATATAGTTTGTTATTGCAAAAAAAAAGAACAACATATGTTTAAAAAAAAACTTCAGTGCATTTCATTGAATCACAACATACATATATTCTGCTTTCAACTTAAAATGTTCTTAAATCCTCAATGGACAAACTCTTACCGAGGATGATGCTTTTGAGAAGTGGGTTCATCTTTGTGTCTGAAGGACTGCTGGTAATTTCAAGGTCCTTCCTGTAACCAAACCAGAGCAGTGACAAGCTAATGAGTATAAATGATGATGAGGCTTTAAGAAAATAAGGTCCTCAGCAGGAAGAAGGTGGGACGGACACATGGGGAAAGAGGCAGACATCTGCTCTGAAGTTTTTCAAAAGATTTCATTTGGCACTATATCTTGAAGCAAATACTGTAAAAAAAAAAAGGCTCAATTGCAGTTGATTTTAAGCTACTGCACAAAAGACATGACTTTTGAGTGTGCACTGCTTAAAAAGTCACGCTATGATCCTTTATTAACAAGAAAGATATCAACAGAGAATCAGGGTGAACAGTTAGTCCTCAAACTCCTTCCTAAAAGTTTCACTATTAAGCACTCATGTCATCCATGAGGTTTGCTCCGTATAAACGGATCTAAGTCCTTATTCAACAAGTGACTATCCAAATGTTTGGCCGGGCAATAGATGTTGTGATTACTTTTTCCATTCCAGGGACTGGATTAGCAAATTTCAAACAAGGAATAAGCTTTACTTAAAAAAATAAAATCCAAAACAGATTATTTAAAGAGTGCACGAACAGCAATGAGCCAAAGAAGGAATTGCAAGCTTAGAGTATCTGGCAACACGTTTATACTTTAACAGAAAGACACAAGTGGTAGCAAATATTAGTTATTTTCATTAACAACACGGCAAGTTGATATTTCTTGGAACAAACTCGCTTTATTGAATCAATGGATTATGATTTTGTCCAGTTCCCCTGTGGTTAAATAAAACCCTCCCTCGAATATTTAGAAGCATGCTTACTGACATTCTCTTCCGTTTCACTCTTAACATTAACGAGATGTGACAGTAGTAGCCTCCTTTCAGAAAAGGCGTGCTGACAAAAGTAAAGGAGCCTGGGGTCAAGGGGTGTGTGCTTGTATGCGAGAGTTTACAGTCTCGTCAGACAAAGAGGTTTCTGACATATCCACCTCGTCTTTCCCTCCTCATTTCTTATTCTTAGTCCCCTCGATGTTTGATTCTTTGCCCCTGAATAGTGGCATTGAAAAAAAAAAAAGGAAAAAAAAAGCAGCAGCGATCTGACAAAGACCTTACAGGCTCCCAAAGGAAAGCACACTCTCAGAGACAAGTCCGATTACTGCAGATCATTTGTCACTTTGGCCGCTTTCCCAGAATTGAAGAATCGCACACTCTCAGAGTTTATTCATAACCAGGAAAATCTCTCTGCTAACGGATGCAGAAATGAGTTGTGTTCCGTCAAATATTGTGTTTTCAAAGCTCAAGCTCCAATTGCCTCCACCCAGTGTTGGTATTCCTATAAGCTCCACTGGTGGAGATAGAATGCAGCAGGGCTGAACGATAGTGGCCAGATAGAGATAATGGTGCCAGCCAGATCTTCTGATGCTCGTGAAATGATGAACTCCTCTGGGACTCTCGAAACAGTCTGCAGTGTAACTAGATTTGTACACAGTGAATGGTGAAGCCGAGACAAAGTGTGGGAAGAACTCGCCCAGTTGAGGGTGTAATACAGAAGGGGTCATTTAATCTGGGAACAAGGAAAACGGTTTAACTGAAGACAAAAGTGGAATTGCTTCGTCAGATCTTTTCCTTTTCCTTATTCCATTAGGAGAGAATGTAAATACTGTTGCAAAGGTTCCTTTTTTTTTCTTTTTTTAAGCTCACTAAAAATTCTTAAGAGCAAAAAAGTTAGATTGCTTGTTTTAAAAAAAAAAGGCAACTGACTTTCTAATTAATTCATGATTTAAAACATGGTCTGCTATTCCACTAATAAATAAAGCCCAGTGATGGGATAAAATGCAACAGAAAATGCAATTATTACTGGCTAATTTATTAAGAAAGGATTTAACTTTTTTAAATGATTGCAGGCTGACTGACTTCTATCAGTTTTCAAAATGCAGATAGTGACTTGATATTTAAAATATATGAGCTACAGTCTACTTCCTCAGGAACAGTGAGAGTTGCATTGAGAATCGAGAGACCTGGTCAAAGGGAAACAGTGCATCTATGAATAGTTTTGCATCAGAGACAAACAGTTGCTTTCTACTAACTCTGTTTTTAAATACAATGCAAAAAAGTGTTTGTTACCAAAAACACCCACCCCTGTTGCGTCCTCACCAATCACACTTAGAAACTTTGAACAAAAATTGATTTAATTAACATGATAAAAACATTGGGGGAGGGGGGGGGGGTGCAGGTAGCAAACTCTTTTAAATCTATAATGTTTTTTCTTTCGCTTTTGTTTACAAAATATTAAAATTATTTGCATTTTTTTATACTAAAGGATTACACATGTTCTTAGGTGAGGTGAGAATGTACTTGTATACTATTTAAAATCAATGGATGTTGACAGAAATGCTTACACTTTACACACTAAAGAAGGAACAAAAGATACACACAGCTTTATGATAACACTAACTAGAAAAGGGCAAATGGTCGCAAATGAAAAGGAGCATATTATGGTCAAGAGTTCTTTAAAAAGTCGGAGAAAAAGTCCAAATGGAATGGTGCCAGGAAAAAAAAAGAAGAACTATCATCAAAGCCTGGCCCAGAGTCACATTTGAAATACGCAATATTCAAAGTGTCCTCAGATGGGTCCACATGGATCTTTCATGAACATGATGACATTTCCCAGCATCTTTGAAAAAATAGATCCTATTTATATCAAATAAGTCCCTCATTCCAGAGGAGAGATCACAAGGATCTGACATTTCAGCCCATTTTTACTCTGTAGTCTCATTGTCTTTTTCCAGATATGTGGTATTAGTCTTTTGGCTTCCAGTATACACACGTGAGTCGGAATTCTTTCACATTTGTTGTACATGATCTGTTTAGTGTACAGACAGTGAATGAACAAACTGGAATCTAATGACATGGTAATAAACAGTTTTATTCTTTGGGTCTTAAAGTTATGAGACTCCCTGATTGAGTTCAAAAGGCTTTTATTCTATTCTCTGCATTGTGTATGGGTGTCTAGCAAACACACATTTACCATTTAAAAACTTTCATAGAGAGTTAACAGTTTGTCTGCAGGGATTGCAGACTGTAATTCTTCTAAAAACAGTAACAAAATGCCCGCAAGCTTTTGTAAAAAATACAATGTCTCTTTTAAGTTTGAGAGATCAATCCTCTATATGAGTCATAATTCAAATGCGTTTCTTTTAGTGAAGTCACTACACTGTGAGCAAACTGTTTGTTTTGATGCAATGTCCCCGGTTGATGGTTATTTTTCAAGTAACATCTAAGTATAAAGCCTTTTTTTATTTTCATGCTGTAACATTTTATTCAGTTATTTTTTTTACATGTTCTAATCACAATGACAATCTAAAGAATAAAGAAAAGCCATTCTTAATGCTGTAATGACCTTGATAGCAGACATTGATAATTCTGATGTTTGCTTGGGGTTCTCACTCTTGCATAATCTTGCTTCTAATTAATGGCGGTAAACGTTTATGTGTATTTGACTCTGTTTATGCCATGTTGCCAGCACATGCTAACCTGTTCACCTTCCATCAATACCAGATGTTACAAAAGCGTTGGTCTCATTGAAATACTTTCAAAGCAAAATACCCTTTTTTCACCAATTAGAACAGGGATCAAGAGAGCTCTATCCCATCTCCATTCTTGTTCTAGATTTACAATGTTAGAACGGGGTCGAATCCTAAAATTGTCTTGAGATATTTCTCCATTAAGTCTAATAATTATTTCCTGTAATTTCAATCATTTAAGACTAGTTTGCTGCAGAAAATGTAGCTAAAATACAGCATTATACACGGTAGTAACATAAAATGAAAAATGTGTCAATTATTTCTCCATCTACAAATACAATAAAAAGGCTTCTGCCTTCAGATTTTGCATAATGCTAAAACCAAATGATGTGATCAAAGTAGATATTTGACACACAATGTACCCACTGCTTCAATAAGACCACCTGGCTGGAAAGGTAAGTTAACCATATACAAAAGGGGAGATTGCAGAATGATCTAGCATTTAAAAAATGGCAAAAAAAGAAGGCAATAGAACAAAATTGATCTTTTTCACAGAAATAAAACGTATAGTGGTAAAAATGGCAATAAATGAATAACAATGTCCTTCTGTAAAAAATATATATTTATTTTGAGATCAATGAGATCAACTTTGCTTGACTTGTACAGTCCCAAAGCATTGTGGGTCAATTTTGTTCACCAGCTCACCTATCTGTGCATTTACTCTTTGAAGATTTTAAGCCTCAGAACATTAAAGAAATTCTATTTCACAGAATTTACCATTCAAAGAAAAATCACCCTTTTATTTCCATGTTCCAACTTGATTGTCTATCATGTTATTTAAGGAATTTAATTACGATTCAACAGGGAGCAAAAAGCCTTCAAAGCAAAGCTGCTAAAAGCTCTGGCAAAACAGGAAATACAGCTTCATACAGAAGCATAAACAACACAAAGATGAGTCTTGGTAAACCAGGCTAACAAGTTTAGTGTCAGTCACTGCACGTCTACACAGCTTTTGCAAACATGACACTACAGTTCACATTTAAAATCACCTTAGGACCAAGCAGAAATAGAAACGACAGAGCATGTTTTGGTACATTTAACACAGTTTTCCACATTGCAAAGCTGATATTGTATTAGGTGTATTTTGATTTAGTAATTACAAAAGTCATTCCCATCCTACTTATTCAAAATATTTCTTATTAGCAGGAACCCAATGATTCCCGTCATAGCAGGCCGCAGCTTCCTGCAAACTTTGATAGTGAACCCAGTGTGGATGAGGTGGGCATGATACACCACTGCAAGTGCAGCAGCTCCTTCCACAGCTATGTGTTGTTTTGATCAACGAAACAAATGCTATTTTTGTTGGATTTTTTTTTTTTTACACAAAAACATTACAACTTTTAATTGTGTTTCATATTTTTCTGTATACAAATAATCAGGAGCAGTGTGCAATTCTGCTCGCTTTCCCCCACCTATGTGCTCCGCTTCCTTTATCAGTGTTCCTGCCAGATGGCTGGGGAGGAGAGAGGAAGAAAAAGAGAAAGATGACAAATGTGACAGAGCGTCCAGTTCACACTGGGTGGCCTCTGTCCAAGCTGTTTTCTGACAGTGTGTCAGAAGAGCAGCAGCACAAAAGGCAAATGTTAAGCTAATGCAACCAACACATCGATACATATGTTGGTATTTTTAGCATCTAAGACACTGTTGTAACTTACAACTCAGAACTGTGGCTTTTCCTTAAAGTCCCACTCTGATGATTGTTTGATCCATTTTAAAAGTGTTCCCAGTGGCCTTTTAATTATGATTATGCCGTTTTTAGCCCATTTGTGTCACTTTCTGGGTCACAGTCTCTGGAGCAAGGTAGTTTGCCATCTCTCGGTGGGTGGAGTGTCCCTGCCCCAGGTGGAGGAGTTTAAATACCTTGGGGTCTTGTTCATGAGTAAGGGAAGACCGGAGCGTGCAATTGACAGGCGGATCGGAGGGGCATCCATAGTTATGCGGTCGCTGTATCGATCCGTTGTGGTGAAGAGAGAGCTGAGCCAAAAAGCAAAGCTCTCAATTTATCTGTCGATCTTTGTTCCAACACTCACCTATGGTCATGAGCTATGGGTCATGACCCAAAGAACTGGGTCCCAAATACAAGCGGCTAAATTGAGCTTCCGCCGTAGGGTAGCTGGGCACTCCCTTAGAGATAGGGTGAGAAGCTCAGTCACCCGCGGAGAGCTCGGAGTAGAACCGCTTCTCCTCCACATCCAAAGGAGCCAGTTGAGGTGGCTCGGGCATCTTGTCCGGATGCCTCCCGGACGCAACCCTGGAGAGGTGTTTACCGGGCATGTCCCACTGGGCGGAGGCCCCGGGGAAGACCCAGGACACGCTGGAGAGACTATGTCTGTCGCCTGGCCTGGAAACAGGGGTCCCCCCAGAGGAGCTGGAGGAAGTGGCTGGGATGAGGGAAGTCTGGGCATCATTGCTTAGACTGCTGCCCCGCGACCCGGTCCCGGATAAGCGGAGGAAGATGGATGGATGGAGTCTCTGCAGAGCGGCAGAAGTTCATTAGAAATTCACCTCTGCCGCTCTGCAGAGTAAACATACCCCTATTTCCCATCATCCCTTTCTCTACACACTCTCCCTCTAGCTTATAGCCCCTCGCAACATCAACCCAACAATTCCGGTGCAACAAAAATGGCAACCGCTATTGGAGCTATCCATCCGGACAGTTTTGAGTCGGATTCCAGCTCAGACGGGGAAAATATATCTGTTCATGTATCTATTTGTCTGCAAGTGGATGCATCATAATTGGAGCGGAGCAGAAGGCTTGAGGTTTGCTGTAGTAACTTGTATTTCACCCTCACAAGCTATTTCCAACGACATTTTTGCATCTGGTCCTGTTTAACATTGATTTGAACAAGGAAATACTCAAAAAACAATCTCGAGCTTAATTTTCTTTATATATGACGAGCCGAGTGAGAAAAATGCTACGAGAACATGTTAAAAATACGATTTTCATCAGAGTAGGTCTTTAAAGCTTCTGTATAAACACAGACCTCAACAGCAATAATAAAATGTTTTGTAGTATTGTTTAAATTAATATATGAGAAAACTTGTTTTTCTCTCTCTGTGGCTGTTTTGAGTAAAAAATAATGAGCATTTTTGCCGTCCACTTGCTAACTTTTATTGTTTCAAATGAGCAGGAACTTTTTCCATAGTTTTTGGAACTTGCTTGATAAAACTGACAATGGCTAAGAATGCTGCATAGGATTTTCTCTAATCTGTCCTTCAGAGGAAGTGTTTTTCTGAAAGGAAGGAACCATCTGTGCCACAACAATATGGTTATTAGTCAAAACAACACAGACTGACACCGTTGACGTATTAGATTGATTCAACAAATCTGTTTAACCAACCAAACTGCCAGTCCTGATCATTTTACTTTACAATTGTGCTTTTTTTCCAAAAGTCTTCTCTACATTCAAACAGGTAATCCTACCAGTGTGAGGTGGATAATATAGTTGCAATGAAAATCCTCTTTTGCAATGTTATATTTGATCCACTGCATCTCGGGTGCACATCTAACCAAATGTAACTGTACTGTGCAGCGACACAAACCTCAACTGGTAACTGGTAATGCTGTCGTCATTTAACAAGGATCTTTTACAGGATGGAAACCCACCTTCCTGATTTTCCAGACTCCTCTGTTTCTTAATGAACTACTAGGATTGTCAACCCTTCCCCTTTCAGTATTTTTAAGAGGATTTTAGTCGTGGTTGGGCTTAAACCTAGTCTAAATGTGAAGTAACAAAACAAAGTAGTCTATTTTTGATCAACTTAGTCTCAACGGTTCACGTTAGGATGATAAATTACCTTATTCCAGGTATTGTAAAGCTGTACCAAAACCCAGTTTTGTCACCCCTAAATTGGCTTCTTTCACAGATTCTCAAAGACAACTCTCCCTTTTTCGGTGCTTGAATCAGCCTTTGTTGATTAAAACTCTCTGTCTGCTTCTCTTAACAGACAAGAGGTCCCAGCAAAAAAAAAAACCTCAGACAGGAAACACTACCACGTTATCTGAGGGAGAAGGTCAGATAGAGAGATGACAAATTCAGGGAGGGCACAGTGAATACTACAGAGATGAAGGATTTACTGGTAAATGTGGAAGCATGGTTGACCCCAATTCTCCCCATGACTCCTCTGTCCTGAAAGGAAGATTAGAGGAAGTGGAAGGAGGGGTTGGGGATGGTAACAGACATAAACCTACAATGGCGGCGCAGCTTTTTGAACATCATGCCCCCCACCACTGAATTCTTCCTTGAGGTGTTATTGCCCATGTGCATCCCCCCCCCCCACCCTTTCCAACTACCGTTCTTTGAACTTCCACGTGCATAAAAAGAGGAAACTTTAATCATGAGTAGACATCTGCTATGCTGTGAATGGACTGTAGTGGAAAAAATAAAACAGAAAAATTCTGACTCACTGAAAAAAAGGCTTCAGTGATGCTGTGGTCTACATTGTTAAGTAAAAGGCATGTGAAAAGAAAAAAAAAACAAAACAGAAGAATTTGAGGAACGTGGTCTTATGAGCCAGTTTTATTAAGAAAGGAGGCTTTACACGATGTGGGGGTAACTAGGCATGTGATGCTGCCAGGAAGCTGGGAGAAGATGAACTAGCTAAAGCTCAAGCGAGTCTGCAGTTAGACGCCCGGGGCAGAGGCCAGGCTGGTAAAAAAAAACCAGTCCAGAGGGGGCAAACAAACATGTCTGGCTTTTGGCTCTGTTTAAACCCCAACAGGGCAGCTTCACTAGTGTGTTCAGGAATTATGTCTAATCTTGGAAAGTCCACTTTTTAACACACAAGATTTGAACAAAAATGACAATAATAAAAAGTAGAACGAAAACTCACAGAAATCATTTGTAGACTTCAAGACGAAGAACAGCTGTAAGCAAACTATCAGCGCTCTCTGGGAAGAGGATTTAAAAGACTAAGCTGACCGTTTTGGCAGGAGACACTGAGATGGTGTGCTAAGTGGGTTAAAGCACACCACAAGTCTCATAATCACTCCAGGCCCCCCACTCCACCCTCTCACACCCCTTGTTTGCAAACCCCAGCCAAAAGGAGCTCTAACAAGTCTAACTGAATTACTATAGGATGTCAACAAAAGGGAGCTTACTAATAAATTACAATAAATTGACTTGCCGGGGGAAAAACAATGGACAAGAAACAAGCCAGAAAAGTTTAGTTTTTATTTCCATTTTTCTTTAAACACTACTCTGACTTTTACACATTCAGTGTATGTTTTTGCATTTACATTTTTGATTACATCCTCTAAAGTGTTTGGATTAAACAAACAGCATTTTTGATAAAGTAGATACCAAAACAAAAAGATGAAAAATCCCCACTCTATCCCTTCTGTGAAGGGACACACAAATGCATTCACCCTAACTTTTCTCCCAATGTCACTAACAGACATCGTGGTAACATGAGTCTAGTGAAACTGTAGTACCTTAGCTCAGTGAGTCTGTTCCAAGCTGCAGAGGCCAGACACCATTATGCCTGCAGGACTTTGCGAACACAGTACAGTAGGCCTATTGAGACCGAGCAGAAATGCAGAGCTGCGGAAAGCACTGTACAAACTAAAGCTGTGAGAAAAGGAGGAGAATGAATGTGAATGCACGCCACTGAAGGCAGGGGTAGCTGTCAGGGGCGACCACGTGAGGAGCATTTGTCAAAATGCTTGGTGCATCCCAAACACGAGCATTGTCTTTAGACTTTTTACATTCAGTTAGAATAAAGGATGAGATAAATGTACCTATGTTTAATGAGTCATAACTGTTTAATTTTTGCCATTTCACTCATTTGCTTTGCAGGCTTACTGCTTTAACTGAAAGTGATATTTGCTGTGCCATTAACTAGTAACCGGTGTCGACTAACGAGTCTAAAACACTCATTGCACACAAACATCTACACACACCTCTGCAAACGAAAGGCAGGTGGTGAGCACAGGTGAACACAGTTTATTCACAGAGTATTATTGAGCCGGGTTTGTCCTTAGGGAAAGAGGATTACAGGAGTAAGGTGTGGCTCCTTGTAGCTCACAGTCCTATTATGTGTATGTGTACGTGTTTGTGCGTGTACTTGTGTGTCCTTAGACTGCGTATTAAGCAGAGTTAAATAGAGACCAGAGAATCTGCCTAAAATCTTGTTAATGCCTTGGTTTGAAATACAGAGATCACTTACATACTCACTGCTGATAGGACCAGCATTTGCTTCTGAAAAAGCTGTAATAATTAAAAAAAAAACAAAAAAAAACAGCAATACTGCGACCTGAAGCCAACAATGACTTGGGGGAGGGTGAAGGGCGTTACAGCATAACTTAAGTTCTCAGCGCATAAGAGCTATCTCAAACATCTGGACCCACAGCGGCATCTCTAAAGTGGAATTTGGCCAGTTATAACAGTCAAGTGAAAAACATGTCTGCTCCAACCCCGCCACACATGCATCTCCAACAAAAAGGCTGCACAACAGGATCACCACTTAATGTGTGACACCCATGTGAAGCTACTGCTCTCACTGTTCTCTGTGCATTTCCAAGTCATCACACTGATGCAAATGCATTCACAACATGCTGTGTCCATCCAGTAGTCCTGTTTTTTCTGAGTTTTAGAGCTCGAGTTCTGGGTGCGGCCCTGTGGCTGAATGTGAACTAACTCATGCATATCCACACGAATTGAACTTTGCACATGCTCATGGAAGCATATTTGTTTTCGAGTCACAGACAGCGATGGCGTGAAGTGATACATATGGCTAATGGCAAACCATGTAGGAAAGAAGTATAGAAATGTAAAGAGAGCAGAGAAATAACTCCCAAAATAGATTGAGTTAACACCCATACTTTTACTTTCCAAGCAAGGGCAACTTTCAGGTCACAGCAACATTTCAAAACAAAGCGTCAAATTAGGCTTCATCTAAATGAATGGCTTATTGTCACCCAAGTTTGAACCTTTTTAATTTCTTATATTAACTGTTTCTTAAAAAACATCTTTGAGACCTTCTGTTTTGTTAAGACATTGAAAAAAAACTAACTTTTTACAAGATTCTTTTTATATATTGTCAAAAGTTACAGTAGTACTAAGAGACCGGATGATGGAACCAGAATGTTTTGGGAGGTTGGTAACGTTCTAGTCAAACAGAAATTTTCAAAATGGTTAAGTTGCAGAGGTTGAGGTCTTGAGTTTTTCTGTGTTTAGAGTTGTGAGCAGTCGAGTTCATGCCTAGGAGAATACCAGTAATGGAGAGGTTGCTGGAGTGGATGTCTGAGACAGACAAACGAAGCTAATGACTGTTAACAAAGTAGGTCAAGCTAGTATCAGAGACAAGTGATACAATTGAGGCGTTACTAGTCTCACAGCCAGATTGTGGTTTACACACATACATAAAACATTTTTTCACAATTCAAATCAAGCTTATTATCCCAGAAGATCGGCTGCACATATACCACCTCTAGGGACTGCAATCTTCTTCATATTCACAGACTTCCCAGCTGTTTTTGAACCTCCAAACTTCTAGCCCTAAAATATAATCTTATCCATACTACTTGGTTGGGTTTTACCATAATTTTATTAATTTATTTGGTTAATATGTTCCAGGTAGAGCTTTATGACGATGAACTTCTTATTGAAACATAGCTCAGCTGCCATTGAGAAAGCAGAGGAACACCAGTAAGGTGGAATCAAGGACATGAACTGTAAGGATAAGGAAATGAGAGGCTTTCATCTTGCAGGAGCCCTCCCTTTTACTGTCTCCATTTCTTTCCCTCCCTCCTTTCTCATACCATCTTTCTCCCGCTAAGTTATCAGCTCATCTGTCTCCTCCTTTCCAATGATGAGAAGTCCTTAATGTCTGTGGACAAACACATTTTGTGCACTTCCTGGTTGTAAGTAGTTCTCTGAATTCGATGAAATGCTGTGAAGCACTTGTTGACAGTTGACTTTTTAACATAAAGTTGATTTATTTTCAGGAAGGAATTTATGCTGGTGCTTCAATAACATTCAAACAAATGATCTTCAAATTAAAATATTTTCTTAAATATAAATCCCCCATGATGCACCAAACCCAACATCACAAATACAGACTAATGCACCCGCTGTACTGACATGTACACAAACATGTGTGACACACTCAATGACATTTTGAAAGTCCCCAACACAAAACAGCTCCATGCAATGCTTTGTTTAGAAGTCATGTTCTGTCTTTTGGCGTATGGTAAATGGCGTATCCTTGTATAGCGCTTTTCTACCTTCTTCAAGGTCCAAAGCACTTTGCAGTTACAGACCCATCCACCCATTCACACACACCGCTGCCAAACACTGGCACCAACCTTCCACTAGAGGCAAGTTTCAGTGTCTTGCCCAAGGACACTTCAACATATGTGCGGGAAAGGCGGGAATCGAACATATAATCTTCTGATCAGAGGTCAACCGCCCAGCTGCTTCACCACGGCCACCAAAGGGGGCAAAAATTGCAATTAGATCAGCATTCATACCTTGCCTGAGGCTGATGAGCCCAACTGATTTGTAGGAAGGTAGCCAACTAAACGATCTCCAATTCTTGTCTCAAATCTAGTTTTCAGAAAAGCTGAAAAAGAAAATAAATGCTTGTCCAGTGCTTTGCCAAACTGGAACAAAGGCATACATTGAAGGACTATGGGCAATGTTAATTTAGCAAGAAGAGAACTTGCTCCTCTGTGAGAAGTAATAACCTGACACTTGTTGGGACATTTACCCAATGTAAGTGTCTGTGAATACAACATGTATGCATAAATATTTTTCAATCAGTGTATGGCAGAGACAAAGATAAATTGAGAGAGGAAAGAAAAGAACCATGTCCTTGTCTTTGGCAGGGAGACATCGGCCGCTTTAGGAAAAACATCCTGCTGTATCAGAAGTAAAGGGAAATGTGCACATCTATCTCAAAGTTTCCTGGTGGTGTTTAGTGTTACAGCCTTCTTTTTTAAGGCAGTATAAAAAGGTGGTTCCAATAGCGATAGGTTTCACGAAATGTCATTAGTCCAAATTGAATTAAATTTAAATTAATAAAAAATACTGGTAATACCAAATACCTAAATCCGTGGCTTGATATTCCTATTAAAAAAAACATGCTCTCTCAGGCAAAAAATGGAATGTAAGTCAGAGAAAATATAAAAGCTTGTCACTTTATTATTGGTGGGCGGCTATTAGAATATTTATTTTGAAAAGAAATCATAAATCGATTTCTGTGATTATTTGCAATTCATCACCGTGGCATGACACAGTATTAGGGCCACCATAAAAATAAAAAAATATATACATTGATGAGAATAAAGTCATAAAACTATTAGAAAAAAATCGTACTTTTCAGAGATTAATATATTATTATTGTAATATATTCAGAACGAAAGTGGAATATCTGAGAGTGAAAAAAGTCATAATTGTACGAGAATAACGTCATAATTATGAAGAAAATTATCAAAAGTTTACAGGAATAAACTTGTAGAATTGTGAGTAACAGAGACAATATTTTACAATAGTAATGTGCTCCATGTCTCTCATACTGAAATACAATATTGGTTCTTTTTTTATTGTTTCTTCTATTTTTCTTAGTAAATGGATACTTGAGCACTGATCTCACAAATAAAAAAAGTCTTTTAGTGGGTCAACATAGTTTTATTACGAGTATAAGGACATTGAAAAGAATCTGCAGGAAAGTGGGCCTCTTCAAAAGAAGATTCTTGACCCACAAAGAGTGGATTTCTGGCAGGCGCGACACTTACGTCGTAGGCAGCATAGTTGCAGAGGTATTATGGTACGTAGATGGGCTATCTATGATAAACTATTCTTGTAAAGTTACGACTTTTTTCTTATAAATCAATTACTTTACTCTCGTAAATTTATTTTTATTTTATTTTTTTAGTGGTGGCCCTAATTCTGTGTTATATATTGATAACAGCAAAATCTAATGATACATTTAAATGTATTTAATGGCAAAATTTTAGTGGCTGGATGGATGGCTCAGTTGGCTGTGTGAAAAGACTGGTGCATGCAACCAGGGTTTGTTTTCCTGAGGGTGCGGTAGGCTTCATCCAGTCTGGGTTCATGGAAAAAACCCTTCACTCTAGTACCTAACTATGTAGCCACAAGATGGTCCAAGTCTGCGTCCCCCCTGTGCTGGTCCCCAGCCTGGATGCAATACAGGGTTGTGTCAGGAAGGGCAACCGCCATAGAAATCTCTGTCATACTACCGGTACCTGTGTGGAAGCTGAATTGCTAAGGGGAACAGGTATGCTGAAAGGTGAACAACATTTAACAGTTAAATTTTAATTTGAAAAGTTATTTGCTTTGGGAAACAAAATAGCATAATAGTGTTTTCTTGAGTACCCAAAGTGGAATCAGACAATAACAGTTATTGTTTGAGCAACTAGATGTTGACATTTAAAAGTCATTTTTTGTTTATTCAATAACTGCAACTAAGAAATGCTTCTGCTTGTATCAGGAAACAGGAGAAACAGAATACCCATTTAAAATGGAAAAAATAAATAGATAAAAAATGAATTAATTAATAAATAAAATGTATCTATGAATACATCTCCTCTTTAGTGTATTGAATATAAAGGGGAAGCATTTCCTACTTTTTTTATTCTAAAGCATCTTCAACAACAGTGAGATCAAAGGCCCCTCCTTTATGAAAGACATAGCTGTCTAGCAGTATTCGGCTTTAAACATTATAGCTAGTGATAAAATATATGCTGGCTCAATAATTTAGCACCAACTCAATAAAATAAATTAAAGGTTCTCCTTTGTTCACTTTAATTGTCTATGAAAACAGTTTTTATCTAATAAAATTATTTTTGGGGAAAAAAAATTGAAATTGAGATGATAATTAACTGAAAGATGTAGAATAGTATCAGTTTATAAACTTGTGAATTGAAACCCAATAAGTATTGGTTAGAATACACAGCTGTAGTGGTTCTCATTCAAAAACTATGATGAGCCAGCCAAACTGTCAATAATTGTCCCCGTTTGTCTATTTATGTCAAGCAAACTTTTGTTATTCCTCCTTGTGACATTTTTTTTTTCTCCAAGTACCTTTACTTCTCTGCCCAGTGCCTAATGATTCACAGTGACATGCTTTTCTGTCACATCATTACATTCTCCTCAGCACATACTCACTTCCTGTCCAACTGCTTTGATTCTCAAATGCAGCACGAAAGGATGGAAAAGACAAAACAGCATGTCAAATAGGACACGTAACTGTGTTGACTGAACAACAACAGTTGTGCCTCAGTTTTTAGACTGTTGGGAAATGATTTTGGATTGTTCAGCTACAGTAATAATTCTTAAAGATTTTGTCAAGAATACGACAGGATCAACTTTAAAAACTGTTTTCTCCCTCCTTCCTCTCACCTCATGGAAAAGTGTGACACATTTTCTGTTTTGACTTTGTTTAGACCAATTTTTTTTCCTTCTTTTGATTGTTTGAAGTTTCTTAACCAATATATAATCCTACGGGTGAAACTGATAAACACAAAAGCCATCATAAAGTAGACCTTAAAGCTTTTATTCATGTCCTGCATGCAGAAATTCCCCCTGCACCTTAAGTACATTTTTCACATAACGCATTTGCAACAGTTGCGCTCAAGCAAATTTTTGCACAAAGGGCTGATTTACTCTTCTTCACTCCATTAAAAACACATGGAGACACAATCAGCTGGTTCTTATCCTGTCATGCAGGATTTCCTGTTTCCAGAATGCTTCTTCTATGCGACTGAGGAAATGATCGAGTTCTGTGTGGGAGCATGCTCCCACACACACACACACACACATACAGAGACCCACCACCTGTCATCCCATCAGCTGGGGACAGAAATGAAGCAGGTGTAAAAACATGTGGTTACCAATAAAACTGCAGACAAAAACATCTTCCGAGACACAAACTTTGTTGGACATAAAGACGTAGCAGAGGAGAGCAACAGGGGCGATTGGCTGCAACCAAATGTCTCAATGGTGCGACCATTAAAAATCTCAGTGTGTCCAGCTGTTTGAGATTTAGGAGAAAAATCCATCTTGCCATGGATCAACAATAGAAACACACATTAAGCTCGTATCGTGGTCTAAGCCAATCAGAGAGTGAAAGCCATGAGCCCACCTCTGATTGGCCAGAGTCCAGATATTCTTCTGGTGGAGACAAGAAGCATCAAATGACAGACATGTTGGTCCAGAGACACAAACCACCTGCATATATTTTCTACTCTAGAAAACAAAATTTGCTTTTTAAGAACCTTTGAGTTACTGAAAAAAATTAAACTGCAAAATATATTTAAATAAAAATACATAAGTTAATACTATGATGAAACACAACAGTGACTAAATTTATGATAGCGATGATGTTTTCTCCTTTCATTTTTATATCAATTTTTGGTTGTATCTATTATATTTATATATATATTATACAGTACTTGTTTTTTTTTAAAGTGCAGCTAAAGAAACATTTAAGAAGACTTTCTTTTTTTGACAACATTTTAAAGATTTAAACTTTTTTTATCTTAGGCTTTCACTAATAAACCAGGAATTTTTTAGATTTAAATAAGTTAACCAATGAATATGCAAAATTTCTGGGGAAAGATACATGAGTAAATCTTTAAAAATACAGATATTATCAGTAAATCCAAATGTTTAGTAGCTTTTTTTTATGCTTAAGACAAAGAATAGTTTCGAGGAATAAATTCAGGGTTTCTTTGCTTCTCTCTCTCTCGATGCTATGCTGACCACTGGTAGGACATTGTCCAAGTTGTGGCAAGAAAGACCTCTTCAACATCTGTGTTTATCCTGGAGCTAAAACCAACAGGCTATATTTACTCTGGTCAAACATATCCATCGCAGGCAAGAAGAGGAAAAAGAAAGATGGGGATTCTGTGCCACAGATTTTGTGCAACATGCATCTGAATGAAGAGGAAGGGCACTAACAAATATAACACTTCAGACATTAATATGCAAGATTTTCACTGTTTCTTATTGATTTTTACAAAAAGAACAGTAGATATAAGTTAGCAGCACCTAAGGAGGACAGAAAGAAAGAGTGAGAAAAAAAACAAGATGCCAACGAAGCAAAGGTTTTCTAGCCGCACAGGGCGCCAAAAAGCAAATGCAATTGTGAAAATACTGTGTCTGTCCCTCTGTCAATAAATCTCTGCCCCTCTGGCAGAGCCATGCATACTGACTTATGGAGAAGAGCATCCACAGGGGAGAATTCATCAACAAGAGTGGGACGATGTCGGTTTTATAGAGATGCTGTGTACATTATCCAGTGCTGTGTGTAACAAAGTGCATATGTGACATACATGGCGAGCAACAACGCACCAAGACCGGTTTGAACCTACCACTAGTGCGCCCAGCACATATCAGTTAAACTGCATGGTTATGTAAAAATGTGCGCCCTTACATCGTTATTTTTCTGTTCTCTCCCAGATGGACGCTTGCTCTCGCCCACACAAGGCATTCTGAATTTGTATTCACTCTGACAGCCTCAGTAGATGAGGCATGTTTTGTATAAGCGTCAACAATGTTAATCGCCTCTGAAGCCTTTAGTTCTTTCTGCACATGATGAACATTCCTTTGCTTTTTAATTTCTATTTTTACTTTTGAATCAATTCATGAACAATTATTTTAGCTAAGTTTGATATCTTTAGATATAGATTTGTTTGTCTTCTTGCATGTTTTGTTTTGGTTGCTTTAAATAAACCAATTCCAATACCAATAGGACATTAATTGAGTCATTTTCTAAAAAGCCTTTTCTTTTTGTTTGGTTTCCATTTATTTTTAAAATAATATACCAAATCACTGCTACCTCAAATGTTCAAACAGGGTTTTGAATGGACCTGATGTGATCATGAATTCTACTTTCTGTCTAAAAGTATCGTTTGCATAGATTTAAAACAAACATTATTGACTAAATAGGGTCTCATACCTAGCGAGAACGGGGAGCTTCCAATAGCTTTCAGCAGGCTGGGATTGGATGACGGCTTTACCTTGGCCTTGGGATTGAAATAATAAATGATCATGGGAAAGCAAAGCAGTGCTATTATGGAACTGCACTCCAAACAAAACACCTGTTTACTATTATTGCATAACCTAAAAACTCAACCAGGTGGAGACCACGAGGGACAACATGGGGACATAGGATTAAAAAAGACACATCAATAATAAGTCGGAACAACTCTGTTAGCAAAACTTCTTCAATTAAAGCATGTTTATTTGTTTATATCTGAAAAAAAAATCCTTATGAAATCCCTGACCATTACTCTGATACATCTATTTTGTATCCGTGAAACTTATTAGGACACATTTTATTAACGGGACAAAATATAATCCTAAAAACTGATGTATTATTTATGCACGTATATATTTTTACGTCTGACAAGACATTTGGCATTCTGATAAAGTGAAAACTGATTATTGTGGGTTATCCTCTCAACGCTTTGGGGTGAGAAACAAAAACTTGTCTCTGCAGGCTTTGAAATACCACCATAGACACTTTTGTTAACTCAAAAAGGTAAACAAAACTGTAATCTTGTAATTAAAATTAAAAAAAAATATATTCTCAACAATAAAGAAATAGGGGAAACACAATCTGATGAGTCACCTCTGCCAAGGTGTAAGAAGTCGATGCTTATAAGCAAAAATCGCTCAGGTGGTCCACATTCAGGTTCCTTTGAAGACTGTGTTCTTTGTTCTCGCTGCTACCCACAATCAAATGCCAAGCTATGAAGAAGACACCATGAGATACTGATCCCAGACTGTAAACAGTTGTTATCTGGAACCCAGTGGAGACATATACGAGATGACTCAGTGGCTTTATATTCACCTGATGAGGGTCAAAAACACAAAATGGAGGGAAAATGGGCATGGAAAAAAAATGACATAATTCCAAAACAATGGTATACCATAAAAATGAAAAACTGGTGCATGGAAAACCAGCGTTTGTTTCCCAAGGGGCAAAATGAGCTTCATCTAGTGTGGGTCTTTGGGCAATATCCTTCATGCTACTGCCTAACTATGCACTCACAAGGGGGTCCAAGTCTGATTCTCCCTGTGATGGTCCCCGGCTCTGATAAATATAGGGTTGTGTTAGCAAGGGCATCCAGCGTAAAAATCTATACCACACCACCTGACTGGCTGTGGCAAACCCGGAAGGGATGAGACAAAAGCTGAATAACGAGAAGATTTGAAAAATCAATTAAATAACATGGCTTTCCTGATGGTATCTGAAATATGTAACTTTTGTTTGTTTGTTACAAAAGTTCACTTAATGTAGGTTTAAAAGAAAAGAAAATGGATACGATGTTGAGACACAAGCCTTTTTGGGGGGCCTGAACCAAACACTATAATAAATAGGCATCCAAAAACTGCAAGTCCCTTAATGGGTTTATTACTGTCCACACCAAAGCTCGGTTTCTGGTCAGATGTTGTAAATATCCAACGATATGCAGAAGATATATGCAACAAAACAAGAAAAAGAGAACTATATGCATGTTTGCTACATGCTTTTATTTTTTATTAGAAAACGTTAAAGTATATGTGCATTGCAGCTTTCCTAATAATCTTACTGTTCTGGCTTATTAATTGTTAAATGTGAAAACAGCAAACTAAAATAATAGCATATTTTGCTTTTAAATTACAAAAAGGAATTTCAATAAACAACTTTATTGATGTTTATGGACTGTATTAAAGACTGATAAAAAACAACAACTCTAAGTCAGACAACATTTTTAACATAGATGGAAACACTTGAATGAAAAAAAAACTATTAAAATGAAGTAATAAATGAAACATCTTTAAATTGCAGAACAACGTTGCTTTATTGTGAAATATGTTTCACTAGAACTGGAGTATTTTATAGGGAACCGAGCCATTTGAATGGATTAAATCCAACAATTCCAAGTAGGAAGCGTGTAACAAATGCTGACACGGTCGGTGATGTGTTGTGGATCTTTGCGGATCCATCGCCTTGATCGGAACGTGCCCCTTTTTCCGAGGGCTGGCAATGATACCGCAGCGACAGATCATGAGATGGGATCTCGGTGAAAGCGAAAGGACACACCGAGGAACAATCGCCACATACTACTTAGACTGCACAACCCCACGCCAAAGCACGTTTGCGTGTGAAGCCATGTACACAATCAGCTCGAGGAACACAAACGTCTTCGGACACACAGGTGAGCAAGACTTCGCGTGTCCACACAACAAGCAGGGAGCTCAGCCAAACTTGCTTCTACTATCACAATTCCAAGGCGACGCACGTCCATTCAAGACCCACTGCTGGTATCCACAACTACTAACGCATCCTCCCTCCCAGAATTGTCGCTCAATTTATCATGCTGGCCGTGAAATCGATTCCTCAGCCACGATAACTGCAGCACAACTACTCCAAATTCAACGCTCGTACAGGCTAACTAGCTGGCTAGCCCTGATCTCAACAAAGCTCCCATTGTATGGAACTTGTAGTTTTGCCATTTTCTCCCAGCTCCCACAACAGTGATTAACTCAGGTGAAAAAACTACAAATCCGAAAGAATCAAACCAGACAACGCATGCGCACTGGAACCTCGATCATCGGGAAGGTTGTAGAATATCTAGTAGTGAATCTAATTAGCAGGTAGCGGCATTTGGGAGCCTCTGTTTGAATTCTCCTAAATGGCAGAAGGTCCAGACGGAACGTAAAGCTCTCGTAAAAAGCTATCGGAGTCCCGGACTCAAACAACTCAGTCGCAGTACAGACATCGGCTCTGCACTGACTGAGTGAAGTTGGTCGGTTCAGCTTCCCTCTCTCTGTTTGCTTTGCTCGCTAACGTATAGTTCACTCGTCACTTTTCGTGTTTTTGAATATCCGTTGCTTTTTCAAAGAAAACCGATCAGAACCCCCCCAAACATTAGCTCAAAACCTTACCTAAGGATGCTCCGCGGTCCTTATTATCCCTTAACCGTAACTCCCCAAACACCAAAAGAAAGCCGTGGGCTGACTGACCGTCGGCTGCTAGTTCGCCGAGGAGACGCTGCCAAGAATGCTCAACCGAAACCACGGCACTGCGCCCGCAATCCCACTGCGCCTGCGCGGGCTCAACTGGCTCAACACTAATAGTAGTAGTACTAAAAAAGTTGTTCTGTAAAACATCCCAGTCTATCAATACGAGTAAGTTTTCAGCTGCAAAAAGGCATAAATAATAAAACGTGGAAAGAATGAACCATAAATATATGTTAAGCAATTGACATGCTCTGTTTTTCACATACATAAAATGGAACAAGTAATATTGGCCAATATGATAAAATAAAATAAAAACCATTCTTGTTTTTCACTAAAGAATAAACGTAAGAATTTTTTATTTGGTTTTTGCCTCTAGAAGTTTTAAAGGATAAGTATATTATTGCTTCTGATGTTTAAACTGACAATGTCTGCTGTACCTACTGTAAAAAAAGGTGCTGTTCTGATGTTTTAGATGTCAATCAGGTACAATTGACAACGGACAATGTACGTTTGTATTTTTTTGTTTTACGTTTTCGCCGTGTGTTGCTCATGAATTGGTCACTAGCGCCCTCTTGTGGTTATCAAGCATAACAAGTCAATTAGGATGAACATCTTAAAATCCAATCTAGTGATTTGAAAACGCTTTAGGCGTATTTACATATAATTTTCATGTTTTCATGGGAATAAATAAATAAAAAACATTCTTACTTTTATACAAGGTAGGCTTTTGTATTTCAAAGTTAAATCAAATAAATCAGATTCAAATAAAAATAAAACTCATACCTACGATACAACCAACACACCATGATGCTCTGTTTCTGAAAAGGTCACTGAATCGCCTAATTGCTATGAGGCAATATTCCTGCGCCACCGTGCATGATGATAGTCTAAAAGAAATCATAACTCCAAAGGTAGGCTCACACTGGAAATTGATTTTTGTTTGCTTTCGTAAACATACACCAGGGGTCAGTATAGTTTAAAGAATCGAAAATGTTGATTAAAGAATGGTTTGATTGATTAATTTTGTATTGATTATGGTACTTTATTGTTATTGAGGATTAAAAGTGTATTTGAGAAAAAAAACTAAACGTATGTCGGTTGGCCATTTTAAGCAGTATTGTCATTTTTTTAGTTCTGTATTGTGCTTCATTTGGTTTAAATAGCCTATTTTAATCTGAATCTGTAAATTTTGCAGAATCTAGACCTGACAGTCAACCTCCTTCCTAAAAAATAAAATAAAATAAAAATTAAAAGAAAAACGTGACTCTTTTTTTGGAAGTTATTTAATCCGTTTTCTTAAAAGTGTACTTGGATATTAAAATATGAATGTGCTGAACCATTATGTATGTGAATATTGTGTGAATAACATAGTTTAATATTATATAAACCTAAACATGATTTTCTTTCCCTTTAATCCTATCTAACTCAACAAGTAAATTTCCATAAAATAGCGTTATCTTATCTGCTTTGTTGCATTACGGTGTATTAAACAAAGCAAATATGATAAAAGTGTTTTAAAATGATGCTGTAACATTATTACATTAGAAAAATGTTGTTTGAATTCTCTTGTTGATAACTATTTCATTTGTCTATCACCCATTGGCATGATGTGGGTCATAAGGAGAGTCGCATTTGACTACATTACCCACAGTGCTTCGGTGCACTCGAGTCCTGCGCGCTGCGCCTAGCTTTGATCTATAATTCATGCTGACATCTCGAGAGTGCGCAAGCGCGGTTAGTGACGGCCGTCCGTGTGATTAGGAGATCAGCGACAGAGAGGAAGCCCTGGGTCCAGCAGACGCGGACGGCATCCCGGTGGATTTGGATGCGAAGGCAGCCCGGGCGCAGACTGACAGGTCGGAGCTGTCCGAGCTTTAAATGGAACCTTGCGTTTAAGGTCAAGGCCCGCGTGGATATCTCGATCAGCTGAGCAGCACAAACCTGGATGGGAGCGTTTAGATGTGTTGAGTTATGGATGGTTCCTGTTTGGATGCAAACCATACGCCCATGCGACGGGGTCAGTGGATGTTGCTCCCATCAGCGTCCAGGTTTGGCTATAATGAAGCGTTAAGGATGCAATAAGGAAAAATAGCCGGAAATAAACGTTTTATTGTTAATAATATTGTTATTGGAGATGAGAGTCAATGAATGCATCAGTAAAAGAAAACATGGAGATATTTGGTCTGTCATCGCCTTCCCTGTCTCGTCCTCTTGGATAACAGCGACAGATTCACCGCACTGCCTTGACGCAATCTTTTGCTGACAATGTTTCCCCGCAACTGACAGTCTAAACCTCCGCCGGATATTTAAACCAAAGCACAAAACTAGATCCCTGCACGGACTGATCATGATGTGAAAGCCGCCACGAAACCTCTAGAGCGCATCTGGATGATGATCCACGCTGGCATTCATCTGTCTCCACCGAGTAGAAGGTTCGTGTCCATTGGTTCCCACGCCACCATCACATACGGAGCCCCGCAGGAGCGACTGATCCAGGCCGCTGCGCGCCCTCGGAGGCGTGCTCGTTGCGCTGAGAGCTGGCTGGATGCTGAGCATGAGCACGGTGCCGCGTTCTGCGCTCTGCATTGCATATTTGCCACCCGACCACCGGCCTGTCTCCCTAATAACGCTTCCGCTGTCCTGAACCGGCCGAGGCATTTTGTGCAGACGCTGATCTGGCTCATCAGTGGCCCTAGATGTTGGATTTAGCCTGGAACGGCTCGGAGAGAGATGTAGGACGAAGATCCGCGCGTATTACACACAAATAACGGCCTATATTCACGGGGATGGTCAGCGGGGGAGGTGCACCGATTGGGGGCTGGATGAGAAATAACGTGGATCTGCAAAAAGGATTCACTAAGCTCATGCACAAGTCTGCGATTATTACCAACAGACTAACACGAATGCTGATAGGCTGCTGAATTAACAATCCTCCCTGTTTTTGTTGTCATTTTTTAAAATCTGGATGAGCTTCTATCGAACTCCCAATACATCCAAATAAACACAAACAATAACGGAGGCAACATAGAAAGAAAGAAACAGCCATATTGCAGTTAAACTGCTTTTTTTGTACCAGAGTTCCTCTGAATTTTAGAAAAAGAAAATGGGTTTTTGAAAATGTATGCTGCACTTGATATTTTGAAAGAGAAATTTTGTGTGGGCTAGAATGACTATTTTCTCAATGAGAGAACCTTAACATTTTAAAGAAACCTGCTGCTTTCTTGTTAGATACGATTTTTCTTGTAAAAGTCTTAGACAGCTTCTTTCAAGATCCGTTACAGAAAGAGTCAATAGATTTTTGGACCTGGGTCTACTGTAATAAGTGTGTCACCATTTGACCTGGTGTTAATTGTCTTTGAAGGAACTTGTCTTGGGAATACATGTTACTTACAGAGCATGAAGCAGAGGAGCAGCCAGTGACAGAGTTAAGCACAGTTTCAGCTGTGAGATGCAGCCATGGAGCAGAGCCCATGCCGCTCTTTGAGCCTCTAACCCCCGCCTTCTCCCCTGGTGTTCGAGGACACCTTGTCTCGTTCAATGGGCACTGCATGGATTTTGTGCCTGAGTTGACAAAGGGCAGGCCTTCAGCTTCAACCAGCAGTTAGGTTGCAATGAACCCATACGGCAGAGCGAGCACAACAGCAGACCCCCTGTCCTGCACCAGCTGTGGGGGTTGCTGCTCATCGCCTCCTCCTTCTCTCATCCCCCCTGGGCCACCCTTCTCCACTAAATCATCCTCTTCCATGCCTTTGAATATGACCCCCCCTCCTCTGATGCTTCCCTCCCCAATAGTGCAGGTGGAAAATGGCAGTAGCTGGAACTCCTCCACTATCTCTTCATCTGGTTCTCCAGACTCCCATTCTGGTCACAGGTGTGGCACAAACAACCCCAACCCTTACTGGACAGCAGTGTTTGACTATGAAGCCACTGCCGATGAGGAGTTGACACTGCGACGTGGAGACTTACTTGAGGTTCTCTCCAAAGACTCTAAAGTATCAGGGGATGAGGGCTGGTGGACAGGCAAGATCAAGGACAAGGTGGGTATCTTTCCATGTAACTATGTCACAAGGGGTGACGCGGCTAGCTACCAGCAGCTCACTGCAGGTGGGGTGGGTGAGAGCCCCGTGGAGATCGACTTCACAGAACTGATCCTGGAAGAAGTAATCGGTGCTGGAGGTTTCGGAAAGGTCTACAGAGGAGTGTGGCGGGGAGAGGAGGTGGCTGTGAAGGCTGCCAGGCAGGATCCAGATGAGGACATAAGTGTGACAGCAGAAAGCGTGCGGCAGGAAGCAAGGCTGTTCTGGATACTCCGGCACCCCAACATTATCGCTCTCCGAGGGGTCTGCCTACGGGAGCCTAACCTGTGTTTGGTGATGGAATACGCCAGAGGAGGGGCTCTGAGCCGGGCCCTGGCTGGAAAGAAAGTTCCTCCAAGAGTGCTGGTTAACTGGGCAGTCCAGATTGCAACAGGGATGGACTACCTCCACAACCAAGCATTCGTACCCATCATCCACAGGGACCTCAAGTCCAACAATAGTAAGTACTTCAGTTAATTTTCTTTGCCTTTGTAGCAATAAAAAAAGGAAATCAGTTTACCACACAAGCAATAGCACAATATACCACTATAAATGCAAATATGTTGCAGGGCCTCCTTCACCAACTCTGTCTCATGGCGATATGTGATTTGTTGGGAAATGTAATTTATTTTGTCTTATTTTTCTCTGCAAAAACACAGCCACTACATTATGTTATGTAATCACTAAAGAACTGTTGAAGGTAGAAGGTTTGGGTGATGATGGAGTCCTTGAGATTATTTAAATTCTTCTTTAAGAAGTTCATGTTTAAAGTTTGGAAATCATGATCAATTTTGAATTAAAAAAAGTTTTGAATTAGACTTATTATTTATGGATGCCTTGCTGTCGATTTGAACCAATGGTTAAGAGTCACAGGTTCATTCCCTGGACTTGTAGGGTTGGGTCATAGTGGAACAGATGCCCAGGAATGTTTGTTGTATTCCTATTTACCTCACTATAGTGCCAATGAGCTACACTCTTTGTCCCAGCTGCTCCGGTAAGCTGCCACAGGTGGATCTGCAGCTGCAAAGGGCATCTCACAGTATGAATGTGAAGTAATGTGATTGTGAAAAGGTTGCTCCAACAAAAGAGAGCTCCAAATGCATAAAACAGAGATATTTAACAGGGTAACACTCTGAGAATCAATGTCATTATCCCTTGTGTTCTACTCTATTCTACTCTATTCTATTCTATTCTATTCTATTCTATTCTATTCTATTCTATTCTATTCTATTCTATTCTATTCTATTCTATTCTATTCTATTCTATATTTTGAGCTAATGTTAAATTGTAATGGCACACTAGCATCTGCAAAGTTAACCAACAACTGTCCTTTATTCCACCTGACATCAGCAGTAATAAGTAAAAAAATGTCTTTTCTGAATAAAAGCTTGTTGATTTATTGGAACTGAATAATTAAGAACCTGATCTGGTTGCTAAGTTACAGCAGTCAAACATTCTCTACATGTTTTTTTTCTGTGTAATTATTCATACGTAGATTCTGTACCTTTGTAAGGTTTAGGTTGGTGTTCCTGTTCAACTTGTAGTTATACTACATGCCTATCTTAGTATTCTTTAGCCGAGGAATTTTTATCAGTTGCCATAAAATAGTTTTCATTGTTGTAGCAAGGTCAATAAAATAGTAAATTGAATCAATATTTTGCGAGTCAAATTCAAACTCTCATACCACAGTCTAGCTTGTATGTTTATACTTTTATAAAGACATAAATTGATGTGAATTTCTGGTTTTGATTATTCTTGTTCCAACTCATTTGATTGCTATCATTTTTATTCACCTGATACTATAATTCCTTATGCTCTGCAACTATTATAGATAAAAATGCAGACATCAAAACATTTAGAATGTAAATAACACGAAAAGGCTGCAAAAGTTTTACCAGAAACAACATACTGTCATGATTATCTTTGGGTTTATCCAGGCTGTTTTGACACAATTTTTCTATAAGATTTGAGTGTAAATGGTCCCAAATAGGTTCTATAAGTTTGCAAGGACATTCACTTACCCAGGCTCACAGCTATATGGACTTTTTTTTGTTGTTTTTCTGCTGAAAATGTGTTTGAAACTCATTAATCTGGAAAAGAAACTAAATTAAAAAGGCAAAAATAATATGTCGTTAAAATTCTCAGCTTGCTGATTCCAATATTTGTCAATCATTTTGTTGTTAACTTACATCTCCCCTTGTAACTGATTGATTTCAATCGGATTTGAATGCAATACTGATTATTTTTGGAACATCCGTTAAATTAAACCAACACTAAGAGGAGAGCATCAGAAAAACGAACATGTGCTTCAGGTATTTAAATCCCTTTTTTAAATTTTAGTTTAGTTTCTTTTCTTCAGATCTTCTGAAGTCATGGCTGCCCACCCTGCATACCTCTGAATCACCATTTCCCATGAACGTGGGCCTTAAAACTGTGATGTCATATATTTATATGTATTTTTGTCATGCTTGGTAGCTCTGACAGCAGTAGAAACTTACATTTAACTGAGGTAGAAAGCTTACAACCTGGAGAGTTGGTCTCTCCCTCCTATCTTCTTTCTGTCATATCGCTTTGCCCATTCTCCCGTTTATCCTCCTCTTCAGCCTCCATCCTCCCTCCCTGAAGAAGAGCAGATCTGCTCTGCAACTCACTGTGCTATTTTTGGTCTTTTGTGCTACTTGCTGTTTAAAGACGCAGTTGCAGTTGTTGGTGCAGCAAAGACATGATACACATAAAGCATCTTAGTGCACTTGCGTTGGGTGAATGGGCAGGTCAAACAAGTTGTTGTTATCCTAAACAAAACGAGTGAAGCAAGGACTGTGTGTAGGTACAAATATGGGTGGTTTGTACCAGTTGCTGACGACAGATCTCTCAAGGCAGTTTAAAACCTCCTATCAAATTGGTTCTTTACATTTTCTGTCATTTTTTAACTCTCACTTCCAGGAACACTTCCTGGACTAATAATTCTCCATCATGAGGGAATTGAGAAGCAGAGCGCACTGGCAAAAACACCACAACGCTGCCTTTCCATGGTGACATGGGCAGTTGCTGGCTGTGTGCCATTGAGTCACCCAGCTGCTAGCTAATGTCAGTTGCAGCACAAAATGTCAGTCCTCAAATGTTGCGCATTGTGTGAAACTGAAGAAATGCAGAAATGTCTCATGGCGCTCTCCACTCCCCCTGAAATTGTAAGAGAAAACATAGGGTGCTAATCATAATGATTTTATTACTCACACCTGTACTTGGTGATGTTTGCAAAGTGATGCCTTCAAGGAAAATATGTGGAAAGAAAGAGATGGAGTTGGGGGACGGGGGGGGGGGGGGGGGGGGGGGGGGGGGGGGTTGGGAGAATGAGAGGGTGGAATAGATCAAGTTCTGGGTAGAAAATAAGCTTGGGGACCAGCAAGAGTGGTGCTGTGTGAAACCAGAGTGTAGACTGATAGGAATGAACAAGAGAAGGAGAGCGTGGGGGATAAATAGTGGGTTCATCTCAGTTTAGGGTTACACCTCAGCTCATTGTCCAGGTGTGCCTGTCTCAGGTGTCCTCTTCAAGCCACAGACCACTTGGCATCACTGCTGTGACAGAGCAGATCAGGCCCTGAAGCTTCTCCCGTGTGTCCCATCAGCCAGTCTCTCAGCCTGGTAAACAATTTTCACTTTTCAGAAGAAAAAGCCCCAAAATTAGCAGCTGTAACTGTCATCACACATGTACTTTATTTTTGGTTCAATCAGACACAGAAATCTAAATTTATCCCAGATATGTGAATGTTTTAGATCTGGGACAAAGAGATGACTCTGATAGAATGTAAATAGTCAGTACAGTTTGCGGGTCAGCATGCGCTTACAACCCCTTCAAACTAACTCCACATACAAACATTGATGTCCCAGTTGTGTGAAATAAAAGTTAATTTTCCCTCAAGTAATAATGCATAATTGTAATTAGAGTGTTAAGATTTTCCCTTAACTTTCTTTGGCATAGGATTCAGTAAAACATCCCAGATTACCACCGGAAACCCCATTTTACTCCTCCATGACCTCCATCAGCTGATGGAGCTGATGAGAAGATCCCAAAGCATGTTTGAAATCTTTATTATGTAGGAATATTGGCCCAATTTCTGAAGAGAGAGAATCCTGTGGTGCGTCAGGATGTTGGAGTACGTTTTAGCATTAATTGCTCCCTCAATGAGCTATAACTTACCAATGTCAACAGCACTCAGGCAGCCCAAGACTAAATCTTGATTGTAGGGAAACACAAACTTGTTTTTTGACTCTTTTCCTGGTTTGTACAATACAAACTTCACACCATTGGAACCAGGTCTGTCCACAGTAATTATTCTGTTGGTCTTCAGCAAACTGGGGGCTTCTTGAATCTTATAGAAGTTTTCTGGTGTGACAACCATGCAGACCAATGTGATGCCCTATCACATTAGACCTGCACAGGAATGTTGGCAGCATGATATGAAGCTGAGTACATGTGCTCAACTCCTTTGGTTGACCATAGTAAGACCTGTTATCATTTGAACCTGTCCTGTCAAGGAGCCAAAGAGTCTTGGCCACCGTGCTGCAGCTCTGTTTGACAGTGTTGGCAGTCTTGTCCCGAGCCATTTTATGTTGAGAAATCCCCTTTTTTCAGATTCTCAGAAAGCCCTCTGCCATGAATTGCCATGTTAAACTTCCAGTGGTCATTATAGCGTGAAAGGGATGACACCAAATTTAACACACATCCTACCCATTTACATCTGAGTCTCTGTAAGACTAACAGGCTACTAGGAAAAAGAAATAGTTAATTTTTACTAAAAAGGTCACCCATTTTCATTTCCAGCAGATGAGACATTAATATCTTTGTGTTGAAGCAATTTTAAGGGTAAAGTTCCACTTTTAAACAAGTAGTGCACTGACATTCCACCAAAGTGGCATATCTTCATTGTCGCCCTGTAAAATGATATAAAACACTATTTACAAAAATGTGAGGGGTGTGCTCACTTTTGTGAGAGAATGGATGTTGTTACATTGTGTTACATCACAGTCGGTAAGTCCCACTGCGGCAGCTGAGTGTGCCACTGTGTAACAGAGGTAATCTGATTATCGTGACCCTCTTGGAGCCGTGTCCCATCAGGTTTGTTGGCTGGCAGGTCAGTGGCCTTTTGGCCGCGGCTCACCTCTCAGCCCTGATCCCATATCAACCTCCTAGTTCCTGAAAACTTTCAACATCACTCATCTTCACTTGTCTCAAAAAGCAAACAGAGAAGCTGGTTGCACTCAGGGAATTGTTGATGTATAAAACATAATTAGTTCAAAGAATAGGGTTGTTAATATTACTTGGGGTAGGCCCCAAAGTGATAGAAATATATTTAATAACTCACCAGAATGTAGATAATTAGCAACTCAAACCTAGTGTAACTGTGACACAAAAACACAAAACCTGAAAAAGAACTAAGAAAAAAACTGAAAAACCAAACATAAGGGCACCACACTTACAGAATCAGCCAAAAAAAAGTTTTGTTTCAAATACATGACTTACCAGTACATGATGAAAAAAACTGTCTTTGGTTCACTGACACAACTGGTATTAATTAACACACAGTATTAAAACTGTATTAATACAACAATATGGGGGTAACAGGTGTAAAGGCAAAGACTGAAGGCAACAGAAAAACCAACTGAAATATTGGATTAATTATTTTGACTTCTTTTATTCCTCTGCTTTGTTTTAGTTGTTAAAACGTAAATGGCTCAGTTTGAAGACAAATTCTAGAAGGTCATGTTTGTTTTCTGGATTCAGGATGCATCACAAATGCGGAAGTAGATGACGTGGTATTATCCTGTTTCAAATAAGGGAAAGACAGCACAAACAAAAGTACAATTTTCTTTTAGCTTTTACTCTTTTTGATATTCCAGTTTACCCAAGACACAATAGTGAATTTGAAAATTTTTTAGAACACAAAGCATGGAAAAACCTTGATATGAGTTGATTCAATATATGTGCTTTGGGTATGATTTTTAGAGCACGCTTTTCTGTAAATGTGTCTATATTTTAAAAGGTTAAGAAAAATAACAGAAGATGGGGTTTATTTTATTTTATTATTTTACATAACATTTTATTTATGATCATACATAGAAGCTATTTAAACATCTTGACTTATTTAGAGTAACATTTAACCCACTCATACTTTATTTGTATTAGAAGTGTTGTATTTTTATCTATTTGATCTTGAGCGTTTGAGAGGCAGGATGAGCAGAGAAGTGGTTTGTGTAGTGATGAAAAATCTAGGGACTTTAGTTAATGCTAATTTTTCCAACCTTTTTTAATGTTTTAGATGATCACTAAACATCTTGATGATGTTTTCAATTATGTATTTCCCATTATAACTTGGTAATAATTTTTGGTAGTTTGTTTTTTTCCCCCTTTTTTGATAGAATTGCAACATACATCTCCTAAGTACACTAATGCAATTTCTATAGCACATTTTGATCAAACAAAACAAAAGGCCCAAACTCAATCAGATGTCAGACGTGTGACCCAGGCTCTCAAGTGCACCTTCTTCAACTCCTTAATCCTACTGTGGGGTTCACTTCGACCATTTTTACCCTACTTTGAATCTATAAGCATAGACCCCCCTCCAGCATAAACTGGGTTTAACAGACAGTGTATGACATTACATTAATATACTAACTGCATAAACTGTTTTAGAAAACAATTCTACTTTAAATATGAACAACACGAATAAAATGAGTAGATACTGTATCAGTACCAGCAAGGCTAAAGGAAAAAATGAATAGACATTACAGAGTAGGTGTTACAACATAACCTTCTGAGTGAATGGAAGTAGTCACTATCCATTTTTATTAGCTCGGATTAAGACTAGCTTTTTTCCCATATTTTTTTATGAAATCAACAAACAATTATCTAAATATCTGGATTGTGGAGTTGAAATTTTGGGCTGCAGTTTGTACAACTTAGCTACCAACTGTGGTTTTTGTAAAGAGGCACGAGGAAAACAACAGTCAAACCCAAACTGCCTTAAAGTCACACTCCAATCCTCTTTTGATCTATTGTCAAAATGTTCCCAGTGGTCTTTAAATTATGATTATGCTGTTTTTAGGCCAAATCAAAAAATCTGTGTTGTTCTCTAAGTCATAGTTTCTGCAGAGCAGCAGTAGTTCATAAGAAATTCACCTCTGCAATGTGGGAGGGACTATTGGGGCAGAGTAAGCCTCCCTTCATTTCCAATCATCCCTTTGTTTACACTCTCTCTTGCTAGCTTATTGCCCCTAACAACCCTAAGATGACATGACCGGTGCAACTCAATTGGCATGCAATGCAGCTTTAAGCCAGATGGCAGCTCATATGAGAAAAAAGAAGAGATTCACGGATCTACTTGTCTGCAAGTGGATGCATCAGAATGGAGCAGAGCAGGAATCTTGCAAGCTGTCGGCAGTAGCATCTACGTCACTGCTACAGCCTTTTATCAACTCTATTGTTTTGTCTGCTCCTGATTTACAATGATTTTGATAAAGAACTACTCAGTAATAGAATCTTAATCTTAATTTTATTTATATATGTCCTCCGTTATAAACTATAAATAAATAAATAAATAACGAAAATCAGGATTTTTATTGGAGTGGATCTTTGATTGCAGGAATCAGGAGTCAGACAAACAGCAAGCTTGTTGCTTTGGTCCCTGGCTTCCCTATTTATGCCTATTTATGTCTAAATCCCAGCAGTAAGGGGTCTTTAGTGTGCTCAGAAAACTTTTGGAAGGCTCCAAAGCAAATAAAGGCACTGACCGTGAGTTGTTTCACCCCTAAGAGTATGTGGTACTGAGCCAGAATTACATGTACTGGTACTTGCACATCGCTGATACTTAATATAAAACTTTAAAGGAATAAGAAAGCTGTGGGCAAGATGTGACCTGGTGTAAAGAAAGAGCTAATGCTGAGCTGCTCCAGCTGTTTCTTTGCTAAATTTATGTTTATTCTGTGTATGTTTAATGTTTTATTCTTATTTTAAATGAGACAGAATTAGGCAGCTAGTTGTATAGCCCACATAAATAGTCCTGACATGGCAAATAATAATCACAGAGACTAGAACTACAAACATATACCTATTAAAGGCAGTCTGATTGACATTAGCTGCTATTTTGACTGTTCTACTTTCAAACGGAGTTTGTGTTTACACAGTTAACAATAATCTCAATACAGAGAGCCCTGCCCATGGAGGCTGGCTTGTCAAGTATGCTGCTGGCATGCAGCCTTTTTTCCACTTCAAAAAGAATATTAGATCAATGAATCCAAATGCATTTAATGAGACACTTTTGTTTTGGTAGATGTTTTAAGCAACAGACACCATGACATCAAGATCACCACTGATCACAAGTGCTGAAACAGCTACTTAACAGATTAACAAGCCAAGATATGACATGTTGTCGCTGTCATTGAAAAGCTGCAAGTGAGGCTGTGTGTGTGAACGTGAGAGTGAGTCTGCACAGGATTAGAGAGGTGGTCAATGCTAGCTGCTAATCCCTCTAAGAGACAGAGCAGAGACTGTGACTAACTGTATCAGGTACTGGGAATGCTGTATCATACCTGTCTCTTGGTTGCAGTGTGGAAATAAACCTTGAGCAGCAATTTCAGAAGTATCACAAACATATCTTAACCCTTGTGCTATCCTAGACACTTTAACAATGGGAGTGGGGTCATCTAGACCCTTACAAGACAGTGCGCTAAACCTTTTTTCTTCAATGATTTGTGATCTACACTGGTGTCCATGGATTACATGAAATCCTCCTCACCTTTATCCACGGGTCATCTGGACCCCATAGGATAGCACAAGGGTTAAATGCAGGCAAAACTCTTGGAAAAAAACGAAGTATTATAGTGAAAACTATGCGGTGGTGGCACGATCCTGAAGGGAACTGCAAGACACAAAAATAGAAACAAGATAAAATAGACAACAGAAAAGCCCTAGCTATTCTGCACAATGTTTTATTACTTTCTTTTTAAATAATGCATTGTTTTAAGCCATAAACCTTTAACAGTTGGAGCGATTAATCTCCTGCCAACTTCTTGTCACTAGACCCACCCTGTGAGCCAACTTCCACTACATATTTTGCCCAAGAACAAAGTAAGCAGGAATTCTTGCTGTATAACATAAACTAATTTATCTTTGGCAAGAGTTCAAACCTCTCAAGTGTAGTAATAGTTAACATGGTTATTGTTAATCATTTATGTTTTCCTTGAGCCCTAAGACTTTCCTATATACATTAATGTGAATTCACAGATATTATTTTGTAATGAGCTGACCTGAAACATAAAGGACAGATAGGAAGAAACTAAAATTTCTATATAAAGAAGGTTTTAATAAAAGCACTGGTTTAAGCATTTGGATTTTCCATCCTGATGTACCCAGGGGAGTTAAACTATACATGGTCTAATGTTACTGAATCAAAATTAATGAAGACTAGATGGTTTGGACATGTTCAGAGGAGGGATAGTGGATATATTGGTAGAAGGATGTTGGAGATGGAGCTGCCTGGCAGGAGGGCAAGAGGACGGCCAAAGAGGAGATACATGGATGTCTTAACAGAGGACATGAAGTTGGCTAATGTTAGGGTAGAAGATGTCCATGATAGAGTGAGGTGGAAAAGGATGATTCGCTGTGGCGACCCCTGATGGGAAAAGCCGAAAGAGAAAGAAGATTGTTAAACCGCATTTCCCTCCAAACTGTGACTGTTGCAGCTTTATTCAATGTGGTTGAGTTAGTTTTGGTTTTTCTTGATGAAGTTCAAAGCTCATGACCTTTATCTGAGTGTGTGAGCCTGTGAGTGTGGAGGTCGTGCAGACCGACATACTGGAGCTAGGACAGAGATGTCACACTTGCACCATCCCACATGTCCACACATGCTGCAGCACAGCAACAATGACCCCATTCTCACACAGCAGCCCAAGACAAGAGCAAGAGCAGGGCTCACAAAGGCAGGAGTCACTGCAGGCGAGTGCGGGGGAAAGATGGGAGGCAGGGAGGATCGGCTTTGAATGACTTAGTGGTGGAATGGATGGATGCAAAGCAGTAGAGGAGCAACGAGGAATGCAGTGATGGAGAGAAAACCCTGGAGGCTCAGTTGAGAAATGGAGAGTAAAGTGATTGGGATGGAAACTGGAAAATTGAAGGGCCATTTAAGACAAACCTGAATCATGTCTGTACGGATGATAGCTGGTATCTCAGTCTTCACTGTAAACATCATTTTACAAATGCAATGCAAGTTGAAGTTAATTTTACAGAATCTATATGTATAGCACCTGCAGCCTTTGTGACTGTACCATGCAAGCTTTACTGCAACACCTAGCCAAATACCAGGATGATGAATTATGATTTGGCATCCACTTTTGCAAATTTTCTTTTGCAATAGCTTATATAAGATAATTTTATTAAGATCAAGTAGAACAAAAATGGGCATTTTCCTACTTTTAATGAGATTAAATAGAACCAGCAAAGATTTAGAAATGTCTTCGCCTCTGCTTGTGGAAATAAAGAAGATCATTCTTTAAAATACTGTCTCATACTTTGAGATGTTTTCATTTTAGGGGATAATTTCCTTTCTTTCTAAGTGCGACCAGTACTTTGATGTTAAAGACTCTGATGAAAATTGTATTTTTGGTGTTTTTCGCATGTTCTTGTGGCTTTTTTCTGATGTTGGCGGAAATATATAAAGCAAATTAAGCTTAAAATTAAATTTCTGAGTATTTCTTTATACAAATTGATGTGAATCAGGGGCAGACCTAAAAGGGGCAGTTGGGAAAAGCTTAGGTGTGACATACAGTAGAAACTACTATGGAAAGCCACAAGCTCCCTGCTCTGCTCTATTCTGATGCATTCGCTTGAAGACGACGAGATCGACGTACGTCTTTGTTTTCTTTGTCCAAGCCGGCTTACTCCCTGACAACGGCCCTGCCCACAACTCATTGACGGATTTCTAATGAACTCTTGCACTCTGCAAAAGTTATGTCCTAAAACCCAACACAGGTTTTTTGCTTAAAAATGACAGAGTCATAACTAAAAAGACCACTGAGAACGCTTTTACAAAAAAGGTTGAGTGGGACTTTTTTGCTTTATAAATGAGGCCCTGTTGATCTTTTTCATGAGTCACATCAAGTATTTCTCACGTGTAAAATTTAGTGTTTACATTTTGGGGATTTTGACAATTATGTGGAAATACAAAGGAATCTGTAATGCTTCAAAGAAATGTATGGTTCTGCTGATGAAAATGGTGGAGGGTTCAGCTCATCTCCTTCTTAACTGTTTTTGTCCCTTTTGGGGTCACGGGGCTGCCGGAGCCCATCCTGGCCACTCATGGGCAAAGGCAGGGTACATCCTGGAAAAGTCGCCAGTCTGTCGTAGGACCCCAAATCCCACACCCATGCACACTCCCATTCACACCTATTTCTGAGTGGACAATTTAGAGTAACCAATTAACCTATGAAGCATGTTTCTGGACACTGGAGGGTTCAGTTACCTTTTCTAAACAATGCTGAGTCAATTGTTCTTAGTAGTGATTATTTGAAAGTTCAAATCGCAGGACAATTTCCTCATTTATGGTTTTTCACACCAACTCAGAAACAGAAAAACCAAAGATCTACATGTGAGAACATTCAACTCCATCACCATAATGAAAGTCTAAGTCATTGAAGGAACAGTACGTGTCAAAGCAGTGCAGGGATGGGTTGTTAGGACAGGTTGCGAGGAGAAATTCTCTTCTCTCCAGAGAAAACATGGCTTCGCTGCTTGGAGAGTTGCATATCAGCAAATCCAAGAATGACAACAATGTCTGTTAGGCAGATAAGACCAAAGTGTAGCTGGTAAATCAAGATATTTCATTCAACCAAAACATTTTGTCTGCACAGACACCAACTGTTGGGCATGGTGGTGGAGACGACAGTGATCTAAAATTATTTGCTACTGCACGAGCCAGAATCCCTATAGTTACCAAGTTGATTAACTCCTCTGTGTATCAGTGACGTGCGGTGAGGTTAATGGCTGGTGAGGCACTGACATCATCAGTCAGATTTACAAACATATGAACCATTACCATACTGAGTAACTTATTCACCATTTGATTGACAACAGTTAACGTGTTTTGTTTAAAATATCATTTCAACATGTTTTTTTTCATATACAAACTGCAGCATAGAAAAAAGCACAAACGTTATTATCGTCTTACCTTTACTTGTAAATAAAGTCCATACGCCGCTCCTTCTGAAGAAAATGACTTGCCGCTTGCTATCACTTCTTCTAGCATTTTTTAGCGTCATAATCTCAGGGCTCACCGGCGCCCCCTAACATGAGGCACGAGAACTGCTGGCCTCACCCAGCGGCTTTTTTGCCGGCGTTTAGCGCTCAGCACAAGAAACACGTCCCTCACATTCAGTTATTTGTAAAAACAAACACTGTACATCATATACATCTGCTAAATTATGTAAACTCAGCTCATGTAGTACAAGTGATTGAACCGACATATAGAGTCAGCAGTACCGTCTGACTGCATAGGTATTGCGCAATCCAAGGTGAGGCTCAGCGGGCTGGTGCCTCATCGCACGTCACTTAGTATCTGAACGGCAAATGCGGAAATTCAGCAATTTTGAAAAGAAAAAACACCCAAAAATGGTACATTTAAATGGAAAATGACTGCAAAGCACAAATTACTGATAAAATATAATAATTGAATTCAGTTTTTCTCTTTTCTTCCCATAATGAGGTTGTGCCTCACCTGCCTCTCCTGACTGCACGTCATTGCTGTGTACCTAAGTACTACAAGGGTGAATAGATCCATCTGCCTGATAACTAGAACTTGAGACTAAAGCACAAAACAAACGTTCAACAGAATGGATGAAGAAAAAACTAGATCTTTGAGTTTAGAGTTTAGAGTGTTCCTCCATATCACTCCTGCCTGAAGCTCAGAGATGGATCCCTTCAAATAAAATTAAACTTGAACATAACTTTTAGGATCCCACACAAAGCTGCTCAAATAAATAGCTGGGACTATTGTCAGCAAATATGACATCCAGTGATTATTTCACTTGAATATAAGTGACCTAAAAACATCCCTTTTAAGCAGTTTAACTGAAATCGTTGATAATACAAGTACAGACCCTTGAGGAACACCTTTGGTGTTCTTATGTGGTTCAATTAATCCAAAAAAATGTTCAATCCTTTGCATTTAACATAGATCCATCTAAACCCACTCAATCCCTTTTGGGGTCTCAAGTTTGCTGAAGCCCATCCCAGCCACTCGTCGGCGAAGGTGAAGTACAGCCTGCATGGTTCATCAGTCTCACAACCACTCACACCTCAGGAATATTTAGATTCACCAATTGACCTACGATGTATGTTTGGGACTGTGGGAGAAAGCAAAGTGCCTGTGAAAACCCACATATGTATTAGGAGAACATGCAAACTCTGAACAGAAAGGACCCTGCTGGGATTGGAACGAGAGCCTTATTTCTGTAAGGTGAGGGTGCATGGAACACTCATTTGCACAAAAAAATCTGTTCTAACAGTGAGGACATTATTCAAAACTAAAGGTATTTGTGTCTCAGTGACATATTCAGCTGTACATTTTGTACAGAAACTTTTATATAAAAGTGTTCATATGTGTCATTTTTATTTTTCATTTCAGGTGAACAATACTTCCTTATTAGAAAAATCTTTTAGGGCTTACCAAGTAAAATTTTAACTAGTGGGACTTTAAAACCCTGTTTTATATACCTGGTAAAACTGAAGATAACCTTCAGATTGATTGTAATGTCTTGAAGGTACACAGTAAAATGGTAAAAAATAATTTAAAATGGTAGCTGTTTCTTTTATTGTTCCTTTTAAACATGTGTAAGGACTATAGCGCTACTAGAAGGGTTATCAAATAGTTTGGGAGAATGTAAGAATTGTAAGTATTTCTCGTGGGGTAAACACAGACCTCTTAGGTTTATTTACTGAACACTAAATGTCCTGCTGGTCTCACAGCGGTGATAAAAACAGTGGATTCTGATCTGGACTTTGACCTGTGTTTTGTGCTGTGTAAACCTGAACACACTGCTAACTTGTCTGTCTCTGTGAGCAAAAGGTCTGACGAGACAAAAACACACCAGCCGGTGGCTCAGGGACTGTACGGATGATGCTTTATGATCAGTTTGTGTAGCTTCCCACATGGAAACTTTGTATTTACTTTTGTATATTTTGAACCGCCAAACCCCAATCATGATTCTAACTCCAACTTTAGCCATTTGATTTTTATCACCAAACTTAACCAAACTGTTATTCCCAATTTACCCAGATACCCAACAACACCCCTAGACTGTGCCACGAATTGTCCTAATGAGATACTGAATATATGGTTGCACAAACACACACAATATTTTTTTTTCCACAGATCATTAGAAAATTGATTTGAAAACAGCTAGCAGCAGCAAATCTCTGTTTTGTTTACATGTTTGTGGCTTTATCTCTTTATGGCAAAAACTGACAAACATTCATACGTTTTCATGCTCTGTGTGGCTGAATGTGAGCTTTAAAGACTCCTGAACAACAGTTTCTTCACAACCTGCAGTTTTGGTTCAATAAAACTGTTGCACTGTTTCCACATCTCATTTAGCAAATCAGATCTAAAGGTCTTTTTTGTCAGTACATCAAATAACAATACAGCAAACAAAAGGGAGTGTGTCCCCAGGGTTGAGTCTCTTATAGAGGTTCTAATGGAAGGGTCATGACAGTAACATGAACATAACACATAGGAGAAAACTTTATTAGAAATAACATAATTCCTCATCATATTACTATTTTTGACAGGGGTGATGCAGGGGTGTTTGCACAACTGTAAATAATTCACTGTATTAGTGAGAAAAGCACTTGTTGGCAGAGCGTTACATTTCACTGACCCACACACAGACACACACAAACACACAGTGTCCTTCTCATGGACTTGCATGCATGGTGGCTGTTGACTCTGCAGTTAGTGGGTCATTGTTGTGCACCAGCAGCCTGGCACGGAAAGTGGAGAGTTAGGCCAATCAGAAAGGGTGCAGGGTGTTCCCCGAGCCCAAGGCCCTTCACCTACTTTCATAGCATGATGACCTGAAGGACACTTCAGTCAGACAGCTGGTGCGTATTAACCTGGGAGTCAATTTGAGAACGATGTTTTATTCAGTGTTTGAACTCAGAGCCTGACATGCAAACAGGATGTTACAATCAACTACCTGCTGAGATTTCTGCTTCAACCATAGCATAGATGCTGACTAGTTGTTAAAGTTGCACAGTTATTTTTACAGTGCACAAATTTAAATGTCAATGATAACCAACTTCAGAGTCACTGCTTATTATTCAGTCTGCCTATTAAAGATAAATATGTTGTATTCAATGAATTCTTTGGACCTTTCACAGTTGGCTAAACCTTATTGTAGATAAAGAAGCTAAAATGTTTCCCTTCTTTTTGTCAATACAGGAGACAATATCATTTTAAGTACTTCAAATTTAACAGCTAATTGTAGTTAAAGGGCCTATATCATGCTTTTCCTCAGCCTTTCAGTGTAAACTCATTTTCCTAACCGTATGTAAGATGAGTTGATCTCTGAGGCACCGGCTTTCGCTCATTGAGGGCAGCGTGTCTGCGTTTGTCCCACGAAAACAAACAACATCCGAACTTTTGCAAAGATGGATGTACATATTGTGTATTACTTGTAGAACTCTGGAGACTGCTTTGAGTTTGACTTTGGGATAACTTTCTGAAAGCCACCACCTTTGGAAATGAGTTCATTATGTTCTATCATTTCTGTTTTGATTTAATTATTTTAAGAATAAGACAAGACAGCAACTCATTTCTGTAAAAAGTTTCAAATAAAAGATGTGGTAAACCGGCTTAGTGATTCCCACACTCTACATATCGTTATTTTTGCACACTTGGGAACACACTCCACACCAACCTGCCTCCTTTTGTACTTCCATTTCGTACTTCTAAGAGAGAGAAGCACCGCGGTCACACGGATCTGGCAGCTGTGTTTGTGCTGAAACAAAGTTAATGGCTGCAGGGAGGAACTGTGCTGCAGAGCGGCTTGGGATTAGAGGCCTCAATGGCCCACGGTAGAACGAATGGAGCCAAGCGGAGGTATCAATGACATGGGAACATACTCACTAAAACTGCTGAATAAAACAACAGAAACAGGGTCCATGCGAGAGGCGCTGCAACACTTCTCTGTCAGTTTCCAGCCTAAATTTCAGTTTACTTGCTGAAATTGACCGTACACAGTAAAGCAGCGTAGCAGCACAGGGCTGTAAATAATTGATTAAACAAACATTTTTGTGTGGGGGCTTAAAATCTTAACTTTATGTGTTGTAATTTGAAGGAAATTGTGCTGACTAATGCTTTTAAATCTCTTAAGAGATGAAGATATGTGAGATTAAATAAAAGCTTATTGAGATTCAGAAACGTTTGGATTTCGCTGCCAAGAAAATGACAAAAGCTTCCCCTCTAGTCATCTTAAACCACAACTGGTCTGCATCTTTTCATCCACTCATTATTTCCATCTTTCTCTCAGTTTTTTTCTCATTTTCTTTTCTGCATCCCGCTCTCCTCCTTGCCCTTTCTTAGTCTTTCTTTCACTGCCTCTTTCCTACATCCCATTCTCTTTCTCTGTCCTCGTTTCTACAGCTTTCTTCCCTCTTGTCATTCCCCTCTTTTTTGTTGGCTTTTTTCCCTCCTGGCTTCCCATCCCCCCATTTTTGATCCTTAACCGACACAGTCCTCATCTATTCATCCTCCCCAGCCTTCACCTCCCATGATATTAAAACAAACCCACGTCTGCCTCGTCTTTGTTTTATGATTGCTTGTGCTTATTTCTCCATTTGCAGTTTTTCTCCCTGGTGGGTTGTGGTTATAGCAACACCACAGTCAGCCCAAGCAGCAAAGGGGGTTGGGGTGAAGGGCGAAGAGAGGATGCAAAGAGGATGAGCGACATTCAAAAGGACATGTGCTACTTTAAAAAAAAAAGAAAAAAAAGAAGAGAAGTTTGGATCATTACCTCAGGCAGACGAGGCTGCTCTGCCTCCTGTGGGCATGCATCTAGCCCCACACATGGGTGCCCAGCTGGGTCTGTCAAGTAGCTGCATTTGCCATGTTGATACGCTGAGACAGACAGCTGGAACCAGCAGTCAGAGGCCTGACCTTAACAACAAGCAGTTTTCAGTGAGCTCTGGGGTGAGGTGGTAGCAGATGAGTCTCACCGGGCCCTGACAGAGCCGATATGCTGACTTGGACACCACAGCACCAGCTGTCCCACTGTGCAGGCTACACCTGTTTCTGTGGGACTGATCAAGGCGCTGTGTAATAGGCAGAGGAAAAAAGAAAAAGCACGAAAGGAATTTGATCCTTTTCAAATTTTGTCACAGATTTTAAACATCATCCTTTAAAAAACAGAGAATTCAAATGGTTCATGAATCGTTCACCGTCTATAGGTTCTTTTTGTGTATTACATTGCCTCACAGCAAGAAAGCCCCTGGTTCAAGTCTTGGCTGGGGGGACCTGAACCAGAACATCAATGGGGACCTTTCTGTGTGGAGTTTTCATGTTCTTCCTGTGCATGTGTGGGTTCTCTCCGGGGACTCCGGCTTCCTCCCACCGTCCAATAACGTGCTTCATAGGTCAACTCTAAATTGTCTGTGAGAGTGTGTTATATGTGGCCCTGCGAAAGACTGGCGACCTGTCCAGGGTGCCCCCTGCCTTTGCCCACAAGTGGCCGGGATAGACTCCAGCAGCCCGTGACCCCAAAAGGGACAAAACGGAAGAAGATGAAAAAAATTAAAATGCTGTTTATATTGCTATCTTGAAACATTTTAACAGCTTTGGCTTCTTGTCTCTCCATAAAAAACATATAGTTCCAAGCAGAAATGTAATTCCTGTAACTAGAAAAACAAAACAGAGTTTCAAAAAGATGCCAAAAGTATTTCATTAGCTACTTTTTTTTCTCGAATCAGATTAAAAAGTAGTACATTTATGATCCATTGTTCTGGCAAAATATATGCTATAAAAACAAATGGAGATAAATAAAGAGAAAGTCTAAAAAGACATTCCCCTTAATATTTCTTTTCTTTTGGTGGTTTGTTCATGATCATCACTGCAGATAACACGTTAAATGTGAACAATAGAAAAGTGTTAGACAAATCAGTGTTAGACATCTCTCCCATACTGTTGTGGTTGAAGTCAATACAGATTTAGCACCAACAAAATGAGAGTAAATAACACAATTGTTTGTTGAGCTCATAAAAAAGAAGTCATTTTTCTTGTAAACTGACAATTAAGCAACGCAAATAATACTCCTTTATATTTCGACTTTTGACCTTTTTATTGTTATCACAGCCTCACATGTAGTGGTACATCAGACTGGACTGGATCTTGGCCCAAAACAGCACACACCCTTTCGTAGTGACAATTTGTCACTCAAATCTTAGTTTTTAGGCTGAAAGCCTTTTCAGTTTTCTGAATCCTTTGTCTATTGTAATTTCTTAGGGTTTATTCAGCACAGATCAAATGCATAATGCAATCATGCACTTGACCTTTGTGCATTACGGGGCCACAGGAACAGCACAGCCAGCCTCTGTGTGCGCGCTCCCTCCTGCTCCTGGTGGGGGCTCACCCGCTGCTTTCAGGCCTGCAGAGAGAGATAATCCCGCCAGAGAATATCAGAGGGCGTTTGATTATAAACCTTTAAATGAACGCATGGAGGAAGCACTTCCTCTTATGTCGGCATAAGACTCCTCTAAGACTTTTTTGTCTAAAGTTAAATGCTTCTTAACTTGAACAAAACGACGGCATAAATCCAAATTGAGATCAAATCTGCAGTGGAAAGATGTGCAAAATTCCAGTTTTGCATTTCTATTATTTTGTATTGTTGGATCACAGATAAAGCATACACATTTACATGTTTACATGGCCTCCTGTCAACACAAACAGAACCCTAACACTAAATGTGCCCCCAGAAGCTCCTTCTGATTGGTCCTCTTAATCAGCTGATGTAATCTTGCCCTTCTCTGTCATTGCTTTAGACTCTGCAGCCTTCTGAGGGTGTGCATTGATTTTTAGACATTTGTTGGCATTAAAGTAACAGTCCTATTAGTTACATAAATTATAGTATCTTGCAAGATTGGTTTAACTGCAGTCAATTTAGAGTAGGACAACTATCAAACAATGTGGTTTAATGAAGAGAAGAAGGGCATTCTGCTAATGCAAGGAGGGAAAAGGGATTTTCAGGACAGTCTGTCAAAAGTCTGCACCTGCAGCACATCATCAGCTGATCTCTAGCAGGAAACCTCTCAGCTGACTGCTTACACAGGCACGCCCAAAGCTGGGCTTCAGCTGATAGCTCAAATAGTGTTTGTCTAACCCTATGCTGGGGGAGCACAGAGAACGGTAATTTGCCTCAGTGGAACAGTTCTGAAAAGATTGTTTGTAGAGCTCATAGGATGCCACAAATAATCCTCCTTGAAGTTTTTTTTTAAGAAATCAACTTGCTGTCATTTTAATAAAGCAAATATGAGAAATACTATTAATGTAGACACATTTTGCAAATAATCTGCTCGTATTTCAGACATTAAATTGAATTAAATTGAAAGCTATTTACTTTTTAGTGGGTATCTTCTTTAAAAGTTCCACTTAAAAGTTCCACTCCAATTGTCTTTTGATCTGTTGTAAAAGTGTTCGCAGCGATCGTTTAATTATGATGTTTTCAGCCAAAAAAAACAAAACAAAAACCTGTGTGTCATTTGCTAGGCCAGAAGTTCATTAGAAATTCACCCATAACTGAACCATCTGTTTAAACGCTTGTTGCAGCCCCTTAGATCCACAACCTAACGTTAATAGTGCAACTTAAAATAGTGAGCAGCATTGGAGCTATCCAGCTGTACAGCTTTGAGCCAAATGCTTGCTCAGACGAGGAAAACAAAGACGTACATGAGTCTATTCGTCTACAGGTGGATTCATCAGAATGGAGCAGCTTGTGGCCCACCCAGCATGTTTTTGACGTTACAAATACTATTCTTTTTCAAATATAATGTTTTCATCTGCTTCTGATTCACAATGATTTGAATGAAGAAATACTCAAAAAAGGCACATTTGGGCTTAATTTTCTTAAAAGGCCTATATAAATAAATAACATGCAAAATCAGCTTTTTCTGAGCTTTTAAGTGTTGCTATAAACAACCCTAAAGGGGTATTTTAATATATTCACGCATGTCCAAGCATGCTATAAACCCTTTAAAAGAAAAGAAAAAGACCACAAGAACATATCAAAGACATCAAAAGACAAATTTTTATTGGAATGGGTTTTTAAGTCGTGGTACCTGTCTTTATCCTGCTCTGTCATTGAACCTAGTGAACTGTAATTCGTAACCTTGGAAAATCATATGTATGATCATATTTACTCCTGTACTCATCATCATGTACTCAAATTTCTAACATTCCTACAAGGGAAAATAATCAGGAGAAAACAATCCTTTTGTGTGGTTTTATCACATGCTTCTTATGTACTGGATAACCAGGCTGGTGGTTTCTTAGTGAGATTAAAGCCTTGTAAGTTGCTTATTGGTAAAGGTTGATTATTTTAATGTGCCCCTCGACTAAGGTCAGGGTCCAAAGATGAGTGTAGGAGTGAAAACAAGGTCAATAAAATAACCACTGAAGGAAGAAAAAAGTTTGTGGACCCCGCCCTTACTGCAGGTGTCTCCTGTCAGTCTGTCTGTATACTGTAATCAAACAAGTTCACCAAAATACCTGCAAATCTTGTGAAATTAGGACTTTTCCCTGCTAACACAGGTTCCCTTGTCTGTACTGCTGAGAATTCAAACCTGAAAAACACGTTCCGCCTGCTTTGTGTTCAGCTGCCACTGGTCGGTGGTGAACTCATTGAAGTGGGCAGAGGGATTAGCTTCTCGCCACGTATTTGTACCTGATGCTTTAAGTGTTTAAAGGTCTTCCTAAAGATATGTGACTACTTTAAAAGAAGGGGAATAATTGTTGTTCAGTTTTCTCTTTGCAGAAACTGTGGTGTGGTTGCAAACAGTACAGTCATGTTGAGGCTGTCTTCAGGTTGTAGACACAACACAATAAAAAGATAAAGCGTCACTGTTTAGAGAAAACTATCTGACAGACTGAGAACATGATGCAAAAAACTAGAACATAACTGAAGACAAGAAAATCAAACATATGACGGATTGTTAAAAGCAAGGTTTTGCTTTTAACAATCCGTCATATGTTTTTTTTTTTAATAGATTTCAAATGAACCCAAACTGTCCTGCAGCTTTAAACCCTCACAGCACGTTTAATGTCTGTAAGCAGTGACACATCCAGCTTAATTCATGCTGCTGCTGAAGGCGAGTGAGCAGGATGTCTAACTTTCTTCTCATTACTTCTCAAGTCTATTTTGAGATAACATTTACAGCAGGGCTGACACCGGATTGTCTTAAAAGGCACGTTTTCCTCGAGGACTCGTTCTCGCTTCCCATTCATTGTTGTAAAAATGCATGTTGTTGTTTTTTACATGCCTTTTGTGAGGTTGGACTACGCTTTTGGCTCTACACTGTTTGTGACAGGTTAATCCCAAACATTACATAGTTTTTATTCTGTTTGTAAATCTACCAAAGAGCAATAGATGTAAATTTGCATTAAAGTTTGCACAACTAAATTAAAACTATATGAACTATGTAACAACAGTATGACGTCACAGTTCCTGCTCATACATAAGTAATGAAGGTGTAGAATTGTCCCTTTGTTCCGGCGGGAGTAACACATTACAAAAGTAATGTATTACTTATAATGTAATGCAGGGGTGTGAGCCATTGCTAATCAATTGTTATATGTCTTTAAAAATGGTTATGTACAACGTTATTCCAGCATCAAGTTGTGAACAGAAGCAAAAAAAAGAAAAGGGAAAAAAATGGAAACAGTCCACATTTTTTATTCTGCTCCTGGTCAGCTGCTGTGAGCTTTTACTTCTGTGAGTCACGTGTTAGCTTTATAATGCTTTAAGGTCATGTTTGGTAAATATGTTTTAGTAATTTCTATAGTTTGAGGCAGATGATAGTCTCCGAAAACAGCTTTATTTGGTATGATTTTAGTAGTTTATAGGCACAAATGCATCAGGTCATGGTTAGTCCGCATTTTTTTTTGTTGCTATCTTTAAAGCAGAAGGTTTTCCAGTATAAACATAACTTTGGTCAAATTATCTCATTGTGTAGTTTGTCTAATGACCCACAGAGAATAAAGTTATGGTAACAATAAGGAAAGAAACACAAAACTCTTCCTAACATATAACATATTGTATGTTAAATGTACAGAAATGGAAAAGCACTTTTCATGGGCTATACGTGGATTGTTAGCAATTTTTTTCTGTCTTTTCTGCCGTAAAATTCTGTCTTTGTCAGGGTGAGGGGGGCTGGAGAGCAGGTAGGACCCAGACGCAGAGGCAGGAGGCACACGGTTCCAAGGCAAGAGGGTTTAATAACAAACAAAAGGCGCTGCAGAGCAGGAATCAAAACAAAATAAAGCTTACTGTGGCGTGGCGAGGAACATGGAACATGGCATGAAGGGACGACGAGGCATGAAGACGTTAATGGACCAGCACAAGAGGAAGGGAGAGACAAGACTTATATACAGACAGAGCAGACAAGACACAGGTGAACATGATCAGGGCAGATGGGGACCAAGGAAGTACAACTCAAGACATGACAAGACAGGAACCCTTTCAAAATAAAACAGGAAACAGAACCAAACAAGACAGAACAAGAACTAAAGCAAAAACCAAGACAAAACAAACTCAAACCATGACAGTCTTTCTTTTATTGCAGTCTGGACAGCTCACAGTCATTATTACACCTTGTTGTTGTCTTTTAAAAGTGCAGTTCTCTGCTCTCCGTGTTGATATTATTATATTTTGTTGCTTGGATTATGTAGTTATTTAGATGAAAATCACTTAAAACTAGAAGGAGCTGCATTTCCAGAAGAAAATGCAGGGTTGAATGCTGTATTGCTGAAAGAAAGCATAATTTGTAAAAGAAATGGCTGAACTGAGCTGAAAGAGCTCAACATTTTAAAAGTAAAATGGTTAAAAAAGGTGAAAACCTGTAAAAGAGGTTAAGCAAAAGGATTCCCTATGTATTTTAATGGAGCAAAAATCCTGGAAAATCCTGGAATATCTTGAAAGGTTCAAGGATTTGAAAGACCAAAAGTAATAGCAGAAAGGATTAAGCTTAAAGATCTTAACATTGCAACAGGGAAATGGTTAAAATACCGGTAGGTAAAAACTGAAGTTTAAAATCGCCTCAAATTTAGGCACAAAATGGCCACAAAACCGTAGTTGGTGTTGCCATCCCATAATAATTTTAAAACTTATATTGAAGTCCAAGGTCTTGTGAGAAGTTTATTGTTTGAACGGTGTTTCTAGCTAAAGGCATGTTAAAGTTAATATAATAGTTATAATAGTAATAATAGTTTCAAGGATTCTCCATGTATTTTAATGATCCATAAAACTTGGAAAATCCTGGAATCTCTTGAAAAGTTCAAAGATTTGAAGGACCAAAAGTAATGACTGTAATAAGTTGAAAGAGTTGAATATTTTAATAGTTGAATGGTTAAAATAGGTAAAAAATTGTAGAAGGAGTTAAGTGTCGAAAAATGGCGGAAGATAGCCTGAGAGGAAAACAAAGGGTTGAAGCTTTACAGCCTTCAACCAATTAATTAAAGATTAATGTAACACAATAATTTAAAGCAGCAATAAAACCCATTAAGGGATTACTCAAAAAGGATGATTTCCACAACACTGGTAAAAGCTTTCACTTGAATGTGGACATTCAAATCTTTTAAACTACAATATTTGAGGCATATTTGCTGTTTTTGAAGGTATTGGACAGAGGGGACATATTAAAATGATCAGTTAATGCATGCTGTGGCTCTCTGACTGAACATTTACATGGTGCAAAAAGCAGCTGGGAGGTGGGAAGGTGTGAGAATAGAATTGGTGATGGCACGAGGGTGAAAGCCGGAGAGGGAACAGGTGCACGTCCCTCCTCACTTTCACACCGAGTTTCTGTAAACAGGCTCACTTGTAGTTTCAGTGTATTTTCCTGCTGCTTCTACTCCGCCCACACTCACGGTGTCTTTTACTAAATGAGTCCGCTCCATATTTGCTTTTATTGGTCTAAAAAAGACAGACTGAAGACGATGCATCCGTGTGAACATCCAAACACACCACAGCCTCTGTTTCTGTTTGTCTGGCTCCTCGAGGCACAAAGACAGACTTAGTCAGCCCAAAGTGACGCCTCACAGGGACCGAACTATCAGAATAGAAAAGACAGCTTGAGAATGATGCCGGCTTACTGTCGCTGTCAGCAACCCACACACAGCACCTAAACAGGGAGGCGGCAAGAATGACGGTTTTCAAAGTCACTATAAACACATAAAGAAAAAAACTTTCCTCATAGTGCACCAATGTCTAACAAAAGTTTTATTTAACTTTTCAGTTTTTAGTCATAATGAATGTGCCATGCCAATCTAAACCAGGAAATATTATTATGCAATGTCAAAATGAAGTGCTTTAGCTGTTCCTTGTTTTTTGTGCCAAATGCTTTTGAATTTTGCTTTATGATCTTTTATCTGACATTATGTGAAATCTACAAAAAAGTTATTTCAAAGCAATTTTTTAAATAGTTCTTTCATCTTTAGTAAATTTTGATTCACTAAAACTGTGCAAAATATTAAACTGGTACCTTATTATTGTAGTTTTTTTTTTTTAAATATTCCAAACTAATATAACACAGAACAGCAAGCGGATCAGAGTCTGACCTGCAGCCTTTTAGCTGAGAATTACTCCAGCTGCCTCCTCTGGTTTTGTTTCAGTCTCCTTGGTTCTTCACGATGACGTTTTCTGGCCATCCAAAGACATTTTATTATAGTTTATGTGCATTTTATGATATTGGAACATTTTCTTAAAACAAAAACTGATGGTAAAATTTATGTTTTAAAAAAAAGTTAAACTAAATCTCTTCTGCTTCTGTTCAAAGGAGCTTGTAATACAAAAATAAGCATTTAGATAATCAGAGGACTTTGTTAAAGACTCAAGAAAGCAAAATCTAATTTAACACACATGTTGAAAAGAAAAAAGAAAGTCTTTGAAGAAAGAGGGAGCCAGAAGTTCCTGGAAGCTGCAGGGGATGAAAGGTTTTGTGAATCTCCTACACCTGGCTGTGGTTCCTGTCTCCGGCTCGACTCGCGCCTTTGACTGTCCCGATAACCACGGCTGGATGAAGCTCGTCTGCTGGACTTTTATATATGTAGTTGTAGATTTAGATAAGTTAATTCTTCTCTAAGATTTCTGGTAAATCGCCTGTCCGTCCTGGGGGAGGATCCCTCCTTCATGTGGGCACCCCTGAGGTTTCTTCGTTTTTTCCGGAATCCGGTTTTTTTGGGAGTTTTTCCTTACCGCGAAGGGGGGTCTAAGGGCAGGGATGCCAGTATAGCATAGTCAGTTTGTTAGTTCATTTTAGTATTTTTCTATTGAACTCTTTGTATTCGTGATCCTTTTGATTTCATGTTTTACTTCGAAGCCCATCGAGACGACTGTTGTTGTGATTTTGGGCTATACAAATAAAATTGAATTGAATTGAATTGTGGAAATGAACACTCTGTTTGAATTTAGCAATTTATTTTTGGAGTATATAGAAAAAAATTAAATATATTAATAAATGAAACACAATAAAACTCAAGAAAAAAAAAGAAAAAGAGAAAAGAATGTGAAGAATGTGATCTTATAACTCAGCTTCAGGCGCTTGAGCTTGAAAAGAGGACCTGAACAGAGGACACACGGTTCAAACTTTTCTCCTTATGACAATTTATCATGATTACATAACAAAATATGCCTGGAACATTTAAATTCTCCACCTCTGAAGTCAGATCTACAGCAGACAGTCTATCACAGAAACTGGCCTCCCAGCGAGCCAGACAGAGCAGAGCCACACCTTTATCACGTGAAAGTGTCCCTCTCTGCATGTGTGCGTGTGCAGGAGTGCATGTGTGTAAACAAAGACGCTGCTGTGTGTATGGCCTTGTTTCGCCACCCTTTGCATACGCCTGTAGATAAGTGAAAGAGGGAAAGCAACCCCCACCACCTGACTCCTGACGAACTGTGTACACTCCAAATATTTCCATAGCCAGACCTGTCACGGAAATGAAGGAGGAAGTCCGAAATGGAAAAGAGAGACGGATGGAGACAGAGATGGGATGAAAATCCAGTAGTGAGGAGAAGGATGAAGAGTGAAAATGCTCAGGGAAGAAAGCTGGACATCAGACAGAGTGAAACTCTGGCGTGCTGAGCAGCAACTCTCACAGTGAAGCAGTGTGAAACTGGAAAAGAGAAAACTCGTTTCTTAGTATCATCCTAAAACAAACAAACTTTGCAAATCCATGAGAAACTTACTGCAAATAGGAATATTTATTCACAATTGCTCCTCAACGATAGCGAGTCTGTGAAATGTTAAGAATAGGTCTTCAGTTTCCCCCCCCGCATAATTCTTTTATTTGTTATTTTCAGAAAAAAATGGAAACATAAGCAGTCATTCAGCAGGAAATATTGAAGTATTTTCTTGTAATGACTCACTTCTACTAAGAATTTAAGGAAATACAAAACTGTGTAAATGTAAAGCAGTTAACCGTTCAAGCGTTGTTCAAATCATGATAGTCTGATAGTGATAAATAAAATGACTAAACGTTGTTTAGAGCTCATATTTGATTTGAAAGTTTAAGAAAACTTTCAAACTGGTAAAACCTAGATACCTTGGAGCCTGTTGATGCCATCAACACGTACTAGAACCAAGAGGACAGGTGCGTGTTTATCATTCACCTGCATAACTTCTCGCTTTAAGAGAAACTGAAATGGAAAACCGCCAGGGGCTCCTCCGTTGTGAGGTAGATAGAAGAAATTGTGGACCACAATGTTTGTTTGGGCTCTGAGGTTTTGTGATGGTCTGAGGTCTTTGATGTGACCGGCCTCTCACCTGATGTAAACCATGACAACTCTTCCTAATTTTTCTGAATAAGTCAGTAAAGAAGCTAGAATGACTTTTAATGAATGAGGTTTTAATGTGTTGTTTGAATTTTTTAGTGTTTTAAATGTTTTATTGTCTCAATGTTTTAATGGATTTGTAACCAACTGTGGCTGCCTCTTGGTCAGGAATCCCACGCAAAAGAGTTTTTTAATCTCAGTGAGAATGTCCTGATTAATTAAAGGTCAACAACAACAACAGCAGCAACAACAACAACAACAACAACAACAATAATAATAATAATAATAATAATAATAATAATATAAAAACAATAACAATAATAGCAATAATCACAACAACAATAATAATAATAACAATAACAATAATAATAATAAAAATAATAATAATAATAACAATAACAATAACAACAACAACACCACCAATAATAATAACAATAACAATATTGATAACAATAACAACAATAATAATAATAACAATAATAATAACAATAACAATAACAACAACACCAATAATAGTAATAACAATAACAACAACAACAACAATAATAAAAATAATAATAATAATAACAATAACAAGAATAAAAAAATAATAATAATAACAACAACAACAACAAAAACAATAATAACAACAAAAACAATAACAACAACAACAACAACAATAATAATAACAATAACAACAACACCAATAATAATAATAACAATAACAACAACAACAACACCAAAACTAATAACAACAACAACAACAACAACAACAACAACAATAATAATAATAATAATAATAATAATAATAATAACAATAACAATAACAATAACAACAACAACAATAATAATAATACCAGCTGGATTTTAACCACCATAAACAAACAAACAAAACAACTATACAAAAAACAAATATATTAAACAAACAAATAAATAAAAAAACTGCTGTACGAAAGGAGTATAAATATACTGTGGGCACCAATGGTTTTCAGTATTTTTTCTTTACTGAATTCTTAAAAACAGGCTTGAAATGTAGAAAAAAAAGTTTTATCATTTATTTTTTCACATAGATGTTAAGTTGCAGCTCTCACTGTCCTAAGTGGTATTTGTAATTTGATATGGTTCTCTAAAATTAATTAAATTTTTTCTTCATTTGCTTTTGTTTTGGCACCAGCTTGCATCATAACTGAAATGCGTGTTTTACTGTCTTTGTACTGCTTTCATAAATAAAGGATCAACAGGGCAATGTTTATTCATCCTGGGATGTCCAATGAAGCTCTGAGAGACACCAAACAAACAAAAGATTATCAAGAAGGAAGACAAATACTATAAACACTTCATTTTGCACAGTCTTCCTGACAAAAAACAAGATCTACTTTATCTTTTATTGGTCATAATGCCGAGTAGCCAATTCTGATAGTATAAATATCCATAGTACCTTTTTACAACTGAACATATGGGATTTTTCAGCTGTTTCTCTGAGTTTGCATCTTGTATTTATTTTCTTGTGTATGTCTTCTTGCATGTGTGAGTGTTCCTTTTAAAGTAAATGTGTTTTTTCCCCTCCATAAGTACTCATACTTCAGCCAGTGGAACGGAACGACCTGAGTGGCAAAACCCTGAAGATCACAGACTTTGGTCTTGCTCGAGAGTGGCATCAAACCACCAAGATGAGTGCTGCAGGCACCTATGCCTGGATGGCCCCAGAGGTCATCAAGCTCTCCCTTTTCTCCAAGAGCAGTGATGTGTGGAGGTACTGTACCAGCGTGTGTGCTCTCCCAGCCAGCAAGGCCAAGTGGGCCCCAATGGTGTACAGGTGGGCAGAAAATGCGGCCCCCGAATGGGTTTGTCTGCAGTTTTCGTTGGTTAAGTGGGCACTCAGTGGGCTGGCCAGCTGCCCGGTGGACAGCATAGCGAGCTCCAATGCCCAGGGCTAGCGTAGTGAGCCAGTCCACTGAGTGCCCACTTTTTCTGTCCACTTGTAACCCTTGTGCTATCCTAGACACTTTAACAGTGGGAGTTTGGTCATTTAGACCCACTAGACAGTGCTCTGAACCTTTTTTCTTCAATGATTTGTGATCTTCACTGGTGTCCATGGATTACAAGAAATCTTTCCACCTTTATCCACCTTTGTCATTGTAGGGAGAACACGTCAATGTAAGGGTGGGGTCATCTAAGATAGCACAAGGGTTAAACCATTTGGGGCCCCACTTGGCCTTGCTGGCATCCCTTCTTTTTTCATTGTGAATTTTTGTGCAAACATGTACACACAGAGACACTTCTGAGCATCAAAAACACATTCTGAGGCATATAGGTACAAAGAAACTATCCGGCAGTCTGCTGCAGGTCTGATTTCCAAATAAAGATGACAGGAAAGAAGTAAAAACTGTCTCCAAAATTCCATATTTTGATAATAAACCAAATTATTCTAATATATTTTATATTGCTAGTTCTTAAAACATAGTTAAATGACCTGTTGATCATAAATGATAAACATGCTAAGAACACTTTTTTTTAATGCATAGCCCAGAAAATTGTGTGTGCAGCTCCACAGAATTTTCTACAATGTTTGCATTTAAAGATTCTCCTTGTGCCATTCGCCAGATCAACAATCACTGTCTTTTAAAGCAAATAAAAAATACACTGTTTATTATAATAAATAATGTTAATAGCTCTCTGACCAAAATATTTTTTTCAGTTTTATGCAATGTCTTTTGCAGTTGTTCTAGAGTTGTTATATAATTAGACTGTTATAAATAATTCTAAGGTTTAGGGTGATGTTTGATGATACATTTTCCTTTTTGCTGAAAATGTCTGTTTTCCTCTTTCCACAGTTTTGGTGTTCTTCTCTGGGAACTGCTGACTGGAGAAGTTCCTTACAGAGAAATAGACGCACTGGCAGTAGCCTATGGTGTTGCCATGAACAAGCTGACACTCCCCATACCTTCAACCTGTCCAGAACCCTTTGCTCAGCTACTGACAGGTATTGAGAATTTCTAAAAATGTTCAGCCCTAGCAGAGAAAGCATTTGTTGGAGATGTGTGAGTGCACTGTCTATGTTTGTCACTCCTGGACACCTGTCATCCAGCACAACCTTAAGCAGAAACTCCCTTTGGATGAAAAATTCTGTATTCAGCTGCTCATACTCTTGGCTTTTAAGATTGAACAGCTGTAATGGAAATTGTTTAATTCCATGATTTCAATTGAAAATATTTTGTCAATATTAAAATATATTAAGTTAATGAGGATTTGTATACTATTGTAAACAGTTCTGCAGGTTATCTCATCTAGGGTTCATATGTTGGTATCTTTGCTAATGACCTGAATTATCAGAAACAGTAAAATCTCTTTTTCAAAGCTCAGTTAATAATTTTCCTCTCTATGTTTCTTTTTAAAGTATTTTTTGCAACATTTAGCCTCCCAGGTCTTCCTACAATAACAATAGAATAGCAGGTTTGCAGGTTTGGATGAGGAGTTCCTTGACTTTCTGATATATGGTTATCCTTTTGCCACTTTTCCGACCACCCGTAGCTGATTTGCAAATGAGCTAGACTTCGGCAAACTTGTTGCACATAAAACGGAGTTTATTTTTCGTAAACTACCCCTTTCACTCTGCCCCCAAAGCCTCTTTACACTTCATCCGTTAATCTGCTTTTGACATCCGTTGCTCTCCTCAGTTTATTCCTGTCATCAGCTCACTTTCATCTCCCTTCAGCTTCATCCACACACCGTTTATTCTAGTTCTTGTACATTTTACTCTGCAAAGCTGTTACATTTGTTGCTCCATTTCTCCTTGGTGTGTTTTGGTGTAAATGACAGTTCTGCTCATGCTGTGGTTGTCTGAAGTGCGGTAGGTTTACTGAATGTTTCTGCCGTTTCATCTCTGATGTTTTTGCTCTCAATGGCCACGAAATGCTTCTGCCATCTTGCTCCTTTTCTTTTTTAAATGAAAATTTCAGTCATACATTCTGTTACTTAAACATACATGTCACGATTCGCAGCAGAAAAATAGTTCCTAGAGGAAACACCTAACTTGCATACATTTGTTTTTATGGAGCTAAAACTTCCTAAACTCTAAAAAAAAAAGACTTCTAGTGGTAATAAAATGTTCATATGACCTTTTTAGGGCTTTCGAGTTTCTCAAGACTCACAAGACTAATGATAACTTTCGTTTATATTTTCATTTTTATTGCTTAGTCAAGTCTACAGAACACGATGAACTGCATTGTGTTGTGCTCACTTAAAAAAATACAATATTCACAGAGAAAACTGGAAAAAATACAGTTTGAATTACTTTGAATTATTTATAACTTTAATTTCATAATAAAGGAGTATAATTCTTACAATAACAAATGAGCTAACTAACATTAGCTACTTCAGAAAAAAATTAGTTAATCTACATCAGGCTACAGCTGAGGGAAAACACACAAGAACCACAAACCAGGTATTACTGCCTCTAGGAGAAATAAGACAAAAGCTTTAACTAAATGGCAATGATTTTTTGTAAATTCATGGAGAGCGGAAAAAAGAAGGACATCAAATGTATTGTAGAACTTCATCTGCAATTTAAACCATTCATGCCAGCATAAGTACAGGTTTGGCTCATGGTTATCCCAAAACATTCTTCTTTTGGAACAACCTGTAATTCTGAAGACAAAGAAAAATGCCATTGGTGTCTGGCTGCAGGTTTTTGGACATCTCTGATGCTGAAAAAAATATGTTTTGGATCAGGCTGTTAATATGGAATTGTATTAATTCATCTTGACAAATAACGCAGGATATTTTAGATTATGGCAACATTATGGACAAAGACAGCGAGCCAATTATAGATTTGGTTAAGTTTAGTTTCAGTCAACCCTTAATGCTTCTCATGCTCACATGAAAACGACTGGATATAGATAAATGCATTATTGCACAGGTCTGGATTTGATTTCTGTTGAGGTTGACTGAGTTTGCTCGTTAAAATATCATTCTGTCCCTGTGTTGTGTATTAAATGTCAAATTAAAGGTATAATCTGCATTATGTGTGACAATAACTCCACTAATAACCTCTTATTGTAATAAATGATTCTTCTACATCCTTCCGTCTTGTTTCTTGTCCTTCAGAGTGCTGGAGCCCCAACCCCCACAGCAGGCCTTCCTTCAGCAGCATCCTGAGGCGACTGCTGACCATCGAGCAGTCGGCCATGTTTCAAATGCCTCTAGAGTCATTTCACTCCTTACAAGAAGACTGGAGAGTGGAGATCCAGCTGATGTTTGATGAACTCAGGACCAAAGAGAAGGTGAGAAACCTGAAAGCATCTCCTTGGAGGAAAGAAGATAGAATGAAACTGTTTGTTTTTGAAGCTGACATAAAAGTGTCTTTGGTTGGTGTGAGAGAAAAAAAATTGAACATTATCCGCTCCCTGCCCTTTTATATGTGAATTTGTTCACTGCAGTAACTGTGATTTCATGAGGTGGGAAAAATCTCACCATACGTCTGAAGGTGTTTCTACAAACTGAGAAACCTCTCTGATGCTGAAAAAAACATGTTAAAAGTGTTGCTCATCTCTCCTTTCTCCTGTTTTTCTGTCTACAGGAGCTGAGATCCTGGGAGGAGGAGTTGGCCCGGGCAGCAGAGGAGCAGAAAGAGCAGGAGGAGCAGCTAAGGAGAAGGGAGCAGGAGCTGGCAGAGAGGGAGATCGACATTGTGGAACGGGAGCTGAACATAATCATCCACCAGATGTACCAGGAGAAGCCTAGTGTCAAGAAGAGAAAGGGACACTTTAAGAAGAGCCGGCTGCTGAAGCTGGGCAGAGACAGCAGCTGCATCAGCCTGCCCTCTGGTGGGTGAAAGGGAGAAATGCAGTTCTTTGATTAAAGAAGCAGGTGCACAAAACTGGGCAGGATCCTGTTTTGATGTCACTTCCTAGCTTAGGCTTGTAGTAAAATTTCCAGAGCGTTTAACTAAATATAGCCTTGTCTTGTCTTTTCTTCTCTGCTTTGCTAAAGTCCCACTCCAATCATCTTTGGATCTATTGTAAAAGTGTTCCCAGGGGTCTTTTAACTATTATTATGCTGTTTTAAGGCAAAATAAAACATCCAGTGTCTTTTTTCCAAGAGAAGTTTTCAGCAGAGTGGTAGTAGCTCATTTAAATTTGCCTCTGAGTTGTGGGTGAGGCTGTTGGCACAGAGTGAGCCTGACCTTGCTTCCCGACATCCTTCTGTTTACATGCTCTCCTGCTAGCTTACAGCTCCTCACAACCCCAGCATAACATTAGCTCTGCAATAAAAAGGGCAAGCAGTTTTGGAGCTATCCAAACCAATGCCAGCTCAGATGAGAAAAACAAAGACAAACGTGAATCCATCTGTCTGCATGTAGATGCATCAGAATGGAGCGGAGCTGGGAGCTCATGATTTGCTGATGGCAGCACGTAGGTCACAGCTAAGTTTTTCCCAACTGTATTTATTTGTCTGCTCCTGATTCACAGCTTAAGCTTAATTTTCTTTACATATGAAAAAAAATGCACAAGAACATGTTAAAACCCCTAAAAACACAATTTTCAATGGAATGGGTCTTTAAGTATGTGACCTGCAAACTGATCTCAAAATGTTGTCAGAATTCCCATTAAATAGTTATGTTCATGAGGAGTAAATATAACAAAAAAATATCATTATGATTCATGCAAATGTATCCGGTATACACCAAGATAAATTAATATTTTTTTTTTGTAATTCTCTACTTATAAGTGTGTTGATTATAACATGTTTACATTTACCTGTGTTTGATGTTGGAAGCTAATAAAAAGTACACTTCTGTATGTTTTTTTTTTCTGTGCAGGGTTTGAGCACAAGATCACCGTCCAGGCTTCTCCCAGTGTGGACAAGAGGAAAACCCAGAGAAGTGAGAGCACCACGCCACCTGCCAGCCCAGGGGTTATTCCCCGCCTGAGAGCCATTAGATGTGAGGGCAACACCGCTGTAGCCAAGCATAGACTTACAGTAAATATGCATTTTCCTGAACTGTGCTTTGTGCCTTAGTGACGCCGAGCGACGGCAGCAAGACGTGGGGCCGCAGTGCTGTCTGTAAGAAGGAAGACCTGGGGTCCAGCAAGAAGAAAGGACGCACCTGGGGCCCAAGCTCCACGCATCAGAAAGAGCGTGTCGGCGGGGAGGACAAGTACATATCCAAACCATCAATCGGTTTTATTTTCCTCAAATGATCGGTTTTATGTGCAGTAAGTTTCAACGTCACTTTGCTTGCAGGTTAAAATCTCTGGGTGAAGGATGCAAAGTCTATTCATCAAGTGCACCAAATCTGGGGAAGTCTCCCAAACATGCACCCATGACGGCTGGCTTCTCCAGCCTGAATGAAATGGGTAAGTCCTCTTATTTTTTTAAATATGCAATCTGTCCCTCATTTGTGAGGCTGAAAGCAAATTTTTCCTTTACATAAAACAGAGGAGTGCTTTGAGCCTGAGGATTCTCCAGGGGGTTTACCAGCTTCTGAGAAGACCGACAGCGGGGCCTTGGAGGACTTTGGGCCTCCATCGCCTGGAGGCGTCGGGATGAGTGGAAGCTACCAGGAATCACTTCGTCGCTGTAGCCAGAGGAAGAAAAGTGATACGTTGCTGCTGGGGTGTGCCTCTCTGCTTGCCTCTGTTGGCCTGGGACAAGATTTGTTGCAGCTGGGAAAACTGCAGGTAGAACTGAATTTGATCAAAGCTTTATAGTCTGCTCTTAAGGTGGCAAATCATTGTTTTTGGATAGTATGTCTGATTTAATTAGCAATCTTTTTGTTCTCAGGTGCAGCAAGATGAACAGGACCTCAGGGAGGAGCAGAGGAAGAAAAAGGAAGGTATTTTCCAGAGGACGGGACGCTTTCGCCGCAGCACATCTCCCCCCAGCAGAAACCTCTCCTTGACCCTCTCCAGACACCACGACTCTGCGCTTGCCTGCATGGACCCGTCTCCTTCTGTAACACTCCTCTCTTTATCCTCCTTGTCCGACTGCAACTCAACCAAGTCCCTCCTCCCCTCCGACTCTGACGACTACCCCATGACCCCAGTGGGCAGGATCAAAACACCAGCAGCCTCCCCAGCTCCCGCCCTTAACCCTCTCTTAGACCTGCGGGCAGAGAGCTTCAAGAAGGAGCCAAACCAGTCCCTCACACCCACTCATGTGTCTGCGACCATGGCTCTGAACAGAGGACACAGGCGCACCCCCTCAGATGGGGCGATACGACCAAGAGCCCAAACTTTGGGACACCGGAGGACACCGTCAGATGGAAGCATGCCCATGCCTCCTCCACCAGGAGCACCAAGCAAAGGTATAACTCACTTCCAACCACTTTATTTATCAAGCGCAAATTTAAGACAAAGTTAGTCTTAAAGTGCTCCAAAAAAGCAGAAAACATCAGACAGAGCTTTAATATATATGATCGTTATGTTCCAATTCAGTCTAGATTATCTCAAGAGGACCTGGCTGCAGACATCAGCAGCCAGAGCTGGAGGTCCTCAACCGGAACCAGAGGTCCCCCAGTATTGCTTGAAAAAAACTTTATTGTAACTGGTGACTCAAACAGTTGTGGTTTTCCCCATTTTAAGCTTGAATAAAAGTTGTTTTTACAGTTCTGAACACTTTTGGGTTAGGTGTAGGATTAGGGTAAATTGTATGATTTTCCCTTCCGGACACTTTCTGCAGCACTTCTCGATAATGTAAATTGTGTGATTAGGGGCCTATAGAAGTGATCCAACAGATCAAAAGGATATGGGCTTGACCCCTGTACTGTACTGAGCAATTAAAATGTGATCATTGGAGAGAAAAATCTTCCTCAAATTGATAATTAGGAATAAACCTCCTGCAGAACCAGACTGTGGTCACACAGCCTGAGGGGACAGGAGGAAAAAGATAAATAGAGAAACATCTGCAGGGAGACATACAGGCTTGTTTAAAGCAGAAGACTGATCAAAAAGATGCTTCCTGCAAAAATGTTATACTGTTATTTGTTGCTCATTTAAAAACCATAGAAAGCACAAATAAAAATGCTTATCATGAAAATACACATTTTACTGAGTTGTACTCTAATGACTGTGTCAGAGAAGTGGTAATGCAAAATTAACAAAAAGTCTGTTAATAAAAAAAATTAAAAGAAAACTCACACAGGCAATAGTATTAAACATACAGATATATAAAAATACGTATATTTTATTGTATATTATAGGTGCACACTGTTATCCAGGTTATCCAGCTTCTGTTCTGACTTTGAGCATCCAAATGTTGCAGTTCCTCCAAAGACCACAGGTGGCAACCTTCAGAAAGGAGCATTTCTCCATTGGCTCCAACTTTACATCTTGCCATCTGATCTCTGAAGCGTTTTTGATTTTACATTTGTTTCTTTATAAAATATTCATGATCACTCTGGGGGAGAGAAGTACTTTATATTAATCAGCCGTTTTGATTTTATTACAGCAGTTATTTTGATTGGCAGGTGGGTGGATCCATCGATGGTTTGCCTAACTGCAAACTGCCACCAAGCCTTTCAACCTTTTAACTTCTACTCTGAGTTTCAGATAAGGAAACATGTTTTTATGAATAACCAAAATGATCTTTCTCATCAATAGACTCTTGATGTTGATGGATTGCAAAAAGTTATATCAAGTTTCTGTTTTATGTGACTTAGCAGCTCTCATTTCTGCATTAAAGAGCGAGAATTGTTCTGTTCATCTCAATCCCAATTCTGCTCCCTTCCATGTTGTTTGTGATCAGCAAGAGTGGCTTCAATAGTGCACAGCTGATATTAGATGAAAAATCACTATTTTACCTTGTAACTGTCTCTGTCTGGATCAGTGGGAAAGTTACACCAAGTGACAAATACTAACTACTTAAATCCGGACATTTTTATTGTATTTTTTTGGTGACTTTTTCTAAAACCACTCAGGTTCCCTGGACATCCGGGACATCCCTCGGCTCCCTGATCCCTCCATTATTTTCCCAGTTCCACATCGACGCAAGGCACCTGCTCCCCCGCCTCCAGATCCAGATCCTGTCTGCCTCATCAGCCCCTTAGAGAGACCCAAGACACTGGAGTTTGCACCCCGCCCACGGCCAACACCGGGCCGGTTACGGGCCGCCAACCAGCGTAGATTGGGCTCTGTGTCCCGGACCCTCAGCTCATCGCCAGGGAGCAGCTGTGACAGCCCTTTAGGGTCAGGGGACAGCAGCGCCGGCGTCACACGACCCAACCTGATGGACATGGACATGGAGGGCCAGAATTTGGACAGCACAGTTCCCCTGTGTGGACAACTGCAACCTGCCACTCTGTGTGGACAACAGTACACATAATGAAGCGGACATTTAAAAGTCAACTCCTCCTGCTGTTAGAGCTGTTTCACAAATGAGAGGTCTGGTCTGAGCCAAGCAAAACGCTCTCACTGAAGTCTGCAGAAAAATCTGGTTTCTTAGACCCCTAATGGAAGGCTGTCCTTTCATGTGTCCAAAGAAATGAGAAACCCTTTCACAGCATTTCCAGATAGGTCTCTCCAACCTGCACAAGTGAGGGTCCAAGGAACCTTTTAAAAACCCTTTTAGTCTGTTTCTCCACCTTATTTATCCTACTTCCACCTTCTGTTTCTCCTAGAAAGCTTTTTTACATTTGCTTCTTAGGCCAGATTACATTTCCTTTAAAGCCGTCAAAGTACTTAACAGTGACACTTTTTGACTTTCTGGTCATTTCAGTCCGTTTGCTTGTTTCTGTCACTCTTTTTTCCCGCATCTTTTCCGTCTCTGACTTAATACGCTTGTTGCTTCAGGAGTGTTTCTCTGGACACTTTGATCAGAGGTTACGCCTCTCCTTGCACACTGTTTGTTCTGTAGGAACGCAAATGTCATCATGAAGTCTTCTCCGTCAGCTCTGTCTTCATTTTTTTCAGTCATCCTGTTCCCTCTTCAAGCCTGAGACAAGAAAGCCTTCTTTTCACTCCTCACTGGAGGTCTGTTCACGCGTCCTGTTCTCAGTGCTTGCAACACCTGAGCAAAAATTGTGGATTTGTTGGTTTTGCAGACTAGGTTTGTTTATCTTAGTGTGAATGTGCATACTGTATATTGCATTACACGTATGGATGAACAAAGTGTTAGTGTGTGCCGGTGTTTTTTTTTTTTTTTTAGTGCATGTTGTTCTACTTGTGATCGGTTTGCTGTGCACTACATACGGCATTGTTTTCTGGGTTGCTGCACATGCTCCAATGTGTCTTTTTTGGAATGAAACATTCCTTTGTAGCAGTCAGTATCATGCATGGATCCCACCAAAAACAGATGCAGAACAGGAAATGGGCCTGCTGACGTCAGCTTTGATCCCATGTTCATGCATTTTGAAGCTTCATCTCCTCTGACTTGCTATTTTAAGCTTCAGTGACACTTTAAGAGCAACTTTATGTGACTTGCTGGTCTTTCTGTGGATTCAAAGTCACAACTGACAAATCACCTTTTCTCTCCGGAGCATTTTTAGTACAATGGACGAGTGTATTTGAGTGTATGTATGTGTTTGCGAGTGCTGGTGTTTGTATGGGATGATGTCAATCCCACTTGTAGAAGAGTGACTCTGGTAAGAACACTGAGTATTTATTAAATCTATTATTATTGCGGGAAAGGAGTCATTATTTCAGTGCTTTTCCTAGGATATCTGTATATATTTGTTAATATATAAGAGGAAAAACACAAGGATAACCTGGGAAACTTCTTATGGGAACATCCATGTTGTCTTCAGTCTCAAGCCTGTGACATGTCTGGGTTCAGTGAGGAATGAAAGGCCAATAAAAAGAATTTAAAAAGAAAAAATGCCTTACGTATAGGTGTGGTTTTGTTATTGTTTGTGTGTTTCATGATTTTTAAACCTTTAACTCTTGTGCTATCCTAGGCATTTTAACGTTGGGAGTTGGGTCATCTAGACCCACTAGACAGTGCTATGAACCTATTTTCTTCAATGATTTGTGATCTTCACTGGTGTCCATGAATTACATGAAATCTTTCCACCCTTATCCACTTTTGTCATGGTAGGAATAACACGTCATAGTAAAGGTGGGGTCATCTAAGATTGCACAAGGGTTAAAAAGAAGTTCCCAATATAAAACTGCCAACCCCAACTAAATTAAGTCAGTTTTGAGTATCAAAATAGATACATGCAGGAGGATGACCCTTACTTAATTTTTTGTGTCCAGACGGAGTACATTTTAACCCTTACAAAAATGTTTTATTTATTTATTCATAGTCACACTTTCTTTTTCTAAAGAAAAATACCTAAATTCAGTATCACGCTTTAAATGTCAGAGGACAAAGGCACTTGTTGTTACAGATAATAGCCACTAGGTGTCAGCACTGTGGCCTATGATGTCATATATTTCCAGTCTGCTGTTTTTCTTCATGTCATGCATCCTTGAAGTCTCTCCGTGACTCTGCAGCTGCCAGGAGGCAGATGAAGGTGCACTCAAACACCTGAAAGAAAGAATTCTAACTGAGAAATCAGCTGTTTGAGAAATCCTCTGAGCGGCCCACTTCAGACATTTCAGCATTTCAGACATTCAGTTACGAGAATGTCTGAAATGCTGCACAACAACAGGGTCCTTACAGATGTTACGCACACATGGCCTTACGCACCACCACAGCTGTGTCTGTCAGTGTTCCCGCCAATCAACCACCGTTTCAGACGCTGGCCAGTTACCTAGCAACCCCTCTTCACTTCCATGGTGATGCTATTAAAAGCAACGAGACACATACACACACGAAAGGGGGAAAATGGATGAAAATGAAGTGTAGGACAGTCAGGTGCTGAAGAGTGAGCTGAAAGGAAGGAGCAGGTTGAGCACTGTGAGTATTGTTCACATATCGTGCAGAATTGCTTTCTGTGAGGAAGGCCTTCTTGTTTTTTTTCATAGCAAATCCCTCCCTCACTCATCATCATTTTGTGTATTCAAGTGTAACTTTTGTAGCTGTATGTCCTTCAATTTTCTTAGTTCAAAAAGCACTGTCAAATCAGCTAAAACCTTATTCATTTTACCAAAGAATTATCTTATAGGTCCAAAATAGATCAGTTTTCAAAGTTAGGATTTGCTGCACAACTGCATAGAAACCTACACATTTAACTTACCTTGATCTACATATTTTTTTAATTAAAATATTTAGGCAAAATGTGAATGAAATAAATGCCTTCCAATCTAGCAATAGCAACACTTTTTGGGCAATTGTCCAGAAATGCTTTGAATAACAGAACCAATCAATAAGAAGCTGTCACCACACTCAAATTCATCCTTCTTTCTTTGAAACTTTATTCATAATCTTCATCAACCAATCATTAGTGCATTCCCGGGCTTTTAGTTCAATAAATCCAGTGATGGAGACTTGTCACACGTATAGAAGTTGAATGAAAAAAGGCCTTTTTGGAACAGAACAGAAAAATAAAAAAACGTATTGGAATCCACAGCTTTTTCTCCTTTGTGTCAAGACTGAAATAAACAGCCTGCAGCCAACCTGTTCCCATCTACACAGAGGTTACTGTGATGCCTCTTCTAGATGGCGCGTTGGAGCACGACCTTCTGGAATCTTCGACGAGATGAAAATCAACAAAAATAACCATGGATAAAGACAAGTCACAAAGCAGCCCTGTGAAGGCATCAATTTCCATCTCTTGCTTTTCTTTTCGATCGATTATGTAATTCAGTAAAGTAAAGCTTTTCACAACCATAAACTTTCCATTTTTTTGTACAATTGTTTCATATATTCACAAAAAACTACTTTGACATTTGACAAACATTTACCTTTAATGACTCCAAAGTAAAAAGGAAGAACAAATTAAAGGAAACAAAACAACTTGTAGCTTTACATTTTCTTTTTTTGTGCTTTTTGTTTCTTTTCAAAGCTACACTGATCAGGAGCAGGGATCCCTGTCTCCATCTGCACACAGAATGAAGTTGGGGTTTTTTGCTCACAATAACAGCCTCAGATTCAGCTGTTATGTAAGAAGCCTGGTAAACTAGAAGCAAACCTGTTTAATGTGCAGCTAGTTATCCCCAGATGAATATTGTACATGAAGAGGAAGACTGACTTAGCACAGCCAGACAAAAACAACATGGCAAACCGGTGTCATGGAGAGAGGACTGGGGAGGGGGACCTATCCCGGAGGGGGCAGTGGATGAGGAGACCAAACTCAGAGCCATGGAGCCTGCACATGCTCCTCACTGCTGATCTATCTCCCCTGGGAGAATGGGAGTTGCAGACAGAGTGCAGGGAGGAGAGGATGACGTTTGCATCCAGTGTTTATGACTCAGATGACTCCAGAGCTGTTTGCCCATGACAAAGGCTAGATTTCACTTTTTGTTTGGATTTGATTGTTTAATATTTATGGAATGAAAAAAATTGCCACAAGCTGCACAAAAATGATTACTAAATTGAAAAAAATGCTCTACATGGCAATAGGTATGTGTGTAATAAGAGCACAATTAGTCATTTTTGAATCTCTGCAACAATACTTTTACCACAAATTAATTTGAAATAAGTGAATCAGCACCATTTACTAAAACAAAAAAAGCACAAAATTTAAAAAAAGCACCAACGAAAAAAAAGTTTGTGTTTAAATATCTAAAACTAACAGTAGATTTAAATTGGATACAATGATTCATAATATTCATTAAGTCTAGTAAAAGTGATGACCTTTGTGAGTTAACTGATGACAGAATCGCAAAATAAATGGAAAACCTTTCCCAAAGGGGCTGAGTGTTTTAGAAGTAAACATGGGGAGGGTTTAACAAAATGAAGATATCGAACTGATCAGATAATTTTATTTATTACACATTTGGTTTTGTGTGTTTTTAAACAGAAAATTAACCTTTGGATTTGTATTATTTTTGTGATAAATTAAAAAGAACAGGTGACAGTTAATCTTTTTTAAAAACCTTTTTATTGAACTTTAACAGAATTTCCTTCAATAAAGCCTTTATCTGACTAATGTTATGACTATGTGTGTATCTAACGTTCTAAAATATTTGTTTATTGACTATCAGACCCCTTGTGTGTTTTTTAATATGCTATATGAAGGTTCAACCACAAGGTGATTGTCATTTTCTCCCCAGTTTAGTTAGAAGCTGACTGTACCTATTATCAGCAAACTGCCTTTGTGTGTTTTGCAATCACATACTTTAAGCCAAGTAGTTAGCACTGACAAACTGAAGAAGTTTGGAGCTTGTTTTCTTAGACCGGAGAGCTGTGGCTGCTTTACTGGGCTGATGATGGCCTACTTCTCTCTCCACCGGAGCCTCTCCGTATCATGCTGGTCCCCTCAACCCACAGTGCCGTCTCTCCAGAGTGCTAATGACACACTTAGGTCCCTGACTACTCTTTATCAGGTCAGTGTGGTAAATTTGGAGGGGAAATCTTTTCCAACTTTGTTGATTTGATTTGATTTCCTCCTCCATGTCAAACTGGGAACATCTCCCACAGCCAAAGGAGGCACTGTGTTTTTTTAATTTTATGAAAAAGGACGCATTCTTCAGAAACGTTTGATACCTCTTCTGCAGCTGCAATCCATGCCTGGAGCTACCCATCGCTTTATGAAGGACGGGTTTGCCAAAAGAGCATCGTGGTCAATCATTTCAGCAGCAGCATAGCATAAGCAAAGCAATGGAGCAAATATAATCCCTATTCCACATATTTGAATCAACTCTTTGGAGCTCCTGGTTACATGCAGGAAGTGGGCTTGCACAAGAGGTACATCAGGACTTCGGGTCATGCTCTACCAAATTATCGATCCAACTTTCTGCTGATCTGGGCAGAGTTAAGCTTGAGGTAAAGCTGATAGATGACAGTATTATTCAGCCTTGCAACTCACCACAGCAAAATGTCACAGTCGTGGATATGACTAAACCAGATCACGTGTGCATTGTGATCTGCAAATGTGTTTTTGCCAGGAAGAATCTGTAGTTTGGTCAAATGCAGATGTGTTAGAAATTTACAGTAAACTGTGAGCAGAAGAAATCTCAAATGGCTCACCCTTGATGAAGCACTGTGAAGCTGAGGGCTTCTATACTGTGATTAGGACTCTCCGCACAGATGTGCGTGCAGCTGTTCCGTGCACCAATGCTATCCAGTGTGCCATTAGTGTCTTGTTGGTCTATAAACTGAGTATTAGTGCTTAAAAATTGGACCACCATTGCCTCTCGCTGTGGATCTTCAGAGAGGACTGCCATCTAACCAACGGTGGTTGATTTCATTGGCTATTTTCCATTGTGACATCATTGGGTGGAGTAGGCGGGGCCTGTGGGAGATGGATAGGGAGGGGCCTCGAGTTTCCTAAAAACATCAACACAACACGCAACCCATGAGGGGCTTCAGACAACATTCAAGACACCCACACACAACAGCACATCTGATAACAGCAAAACAACTGGAGGATTTGGTCCCTGCTATGAACACACTTGCCTTCAAATTTTCCATTACTTTTGAACATGACAGCAAATAATAACCCTAATAATGGATTACAAACACTTGAATTAGCCCTTGATTTAGAATAAAACAGTCTAGAAACTGTGATGCATGGCAGAATAAAGAGAGAGGCGAGAGATAAAGCACAAAGACAGGCCTCGTCTTTTCTTGAGGAACTGTTTCTCCTTCTGAATTTCCCAAAGTCTGAGCCCGAGGTGTTTGGATGTACAATCAAGCTGGGCTGTGGTCTTGATGCCTTTTTCAAACCCTAATACCCTTTCCCCTGCCTATGCTCCACACTGCATTCACATACACACACCCCTGCTCCCCCACCAGTGTTGTCGAGCCTCCCAGACCCAAAATCTGCCAAAGAGTAGCAAAAATCACAGAAAGAAGGAAGGCAGAGAGATGAGACTGCAAGAGAGCCAAAACAGAAAGCCTCTATGCTCTAAAAACATTGACTTAATCACGTAAATGTCTTCTTGTTGTTTTTTTTGTTTTGAAACTCCTTTTTTTTGCTCCATACCAATGAGATTTTATATGGGTATATTACAGCTTCTTTTTGGATTTTTGTTGTTTTTCTTTTTTTTTCTTTTATCCTGCTGACTGCTTTAAGGAGAGGAGCAACAGCACCTGAGGGGAGAAATGAGGAGAAGAAGAGGAGGAAGGAGTAGCAGACAGCGCTTGATATGTGTCCCGTTTGTAAGTCACCACATGAGGTGATTGGACTTCTGTGTGTGCTGCTGTCAGAACTGTCAGTACAGAAAGACAGAAAGGAAGGATGGGTCAGAGGAGGGCTGCTTGTGGGGTCAAATGTGGGAGAGGTCAAGAGATTGTACAGGTAACAGATTAGCTCTGCATCTCCTTGCAGCTCTCTCGGTCTCGCTGTCCACTTTTGCTCATCTTCATCTCTGTCAGCTGGATGTATCGCAGCACGTTGGTGTCTGCAGTGGAGAGAGGAAAGAAGGATAGATTGAGGTACTGAGATCAAGCTCTCTTTATGATAATGGATTCTCTTGTGAAGCCATTATAAATACTAATCTTTCTTTTATAAGGTCTTTGCTGCATAATTATGTACATATGATGGGGCAATAAAAGCTTTTGTAAGTCTCAGATTCTGCAAGTTATCCCATTTAAAAGATGAGGGGTCTGGTATGTTCATCATGCACTTTAACTACAAAACACAGAACGTAAAGAAAAAAGGAATCCAGAAAATCACATTGTATAATTTATTTAAGTACAATACCACCATACTAACTGTGAAGCACATGAAGGTGGAAAAATCATGGTATGGGATTGCTTTACTCCAAAGGGTACAGGGCGACAAATCTGTATTAAGGAACTTTATGAGCGGGGTCATGTATGGAGAGATTTTAAGCATAAACCTGAGTCCATCAGTGAGAGCATGGCAATGATCCCTCTGAGCAACAAAGGACTGACTATGTAAAAAGTATTTTAAGGTTCTGGAGTATTCTAGCCAGTCTTTGGACCTCAAATCTGTGTGGAAGGCTGAGAATCCGTGTTCCCCAGCAACTGCCTCAAAACGCCTCAGCTCTAAAGAAGATCTGCATGGAAGAATGGACCAAAATAGCAGCTACAGTGTGTTTAAACCTGGTGAAGAGCTACAGGAAACACTGACCTCTGTCACTGACAAGCAGGGTTGTATTACAAAGTATTGAGGTTAACTTTTGTTTTTGAGCAAATGCTGATTTGCTGAATAAGTTGTAAATTTCTACAAATAAGTTAGTTAAAAATCATTCAATGTTATTCCCTGGATTCTTTTTTTCATTCTCTTTCTCACTAAAGTGTATCTATGATGAACATTTCAGACCTCTCTCATCTTTTAAAGTGGGATAACTTGCAGAATCAGTGACTTTTTGCCTCGCTGTACAAGCTTCTTTGAAATGCTTGATTTAGTCCAATTTAAATAATCTGTTCTGTCTCCCTGTAGACTAAAACGCTGCTACCTGTGCTGTAGTTTTGAGTTTTCTGCCAAAACCTTTGCCTTCTGCACAGATTTTAGCAACCTTTTTCTATTGATTCTTCAGAGCTGACTCATTTAAAACAGAGCAAATGCAAAGCCAGGGGAGAGTGAAGGAAATAGTCAGAAAACCTTTATCAGCATCATTTGTCAGTGGTTTCCAAAAATCTAAAAGCAAGTTTTATTTAAAACAGTAATAACATTCGCACAAATGCTCTAATACAGATACATTTCTATGTTGTTGATTTCAAAACTGCTGTTGAAATATTACTGAAAGCAACTATGTTTAAATGTTCTTTAATTTTTTACGTTTTCCTCACACCATAGGTAAGAAACTTCGATCTCACCTGTTGGTTCGCGGTTCTTGGCGTCACGCAGGTAGCGTAGGGCACATTCATAATCACCCAGGTGATAGAAGGCGATGCCAGCTCTGTACATGGCCTTGAAGTGATCTCTCTGGTGGTTTAAAATCTTCAAACAGTACTCCTTCACTCTCTCATAGTTTACCAACTCCGACTGCAACAGACAAGCTGAAGAGAGACGACAAGGTTTTATTAGCAATGTTTCAAATCTGAAAGTGATTTTAAACACTTGGCTTCCTCTGCAGACACCTGAAATTCTATCTCTAGAGGTTTAAACGACCAGTTTGTGCCGTGGTGCTAAACAAAGCTCAGCATATTTTGCCAACACTTCACTCTTTCACTCTGAATCTTTAAATAGAGCCAGAGTGACATTTCGCCTCCACAGTAAATGTTTTGGATGTCAGTGAGAGGACTATAAAAAGCCCGTTCCGAGGTCTTCTAGAAGGAAGAAAAGGGGTGCGAGCAGTTTGAGCCCTTCAGCAGGAGTGTTTAGTCTCCTGATGCTGCGGTTGAACCCGTCATGCAAAAAAGTGAAATGAGGCAAAACTGCAGCTTCACAATGAGAAACACAGTGACTCTGCTTGTTTCTTTGAATTCACTTTGCTACACAGATACACAGACAAAAAGGGGAAGGGTTGGAAAGACGATCATATAAAAAACAACAACAATAAAGTGCTAAACAGAACAGTGGCAATTGCACTGTAGTCGTCAATTATTTACAACCCTGGAGCAGTTCTGAGATCAGCTTTGTCCAAAATAACCTAATTAGTAAAGACACACAGGCAAAAAAATCACACGCACACACAGCTTTTAGTCCACAAAAGCTTTTAAACGCTCACTGATGGCTCAGATATCTGATCACTCACTATTCTCCTGCTGAACATAACCACACAAGTATTCCTTCCACCCCCCCTCACCCCCTATAGCAGTTTATCTGTATGATGATACATCAGAAATGAATTTCCCCTACTTCTCAGAGGCCAAGGCCCACTCTATTTTGCTGTTTTAACCTCTCCATCACACCATTTTCCATGCAACGTGCCCTTGATGAAGTCATTTCAGAGAAAAGCGAGCATCAGGAGCTGTTAGCTAAAAGGGTGGAGGAGGCAGACACTGAGAGAAGAGAGGCAGGGAGGAGGAGGTACGTGTTCGAGAAGCTGGGGTTACCACTGCAGGCACATGTGTTACGCCCCCTTTTGTGTCTAGGGGCCCTTGTGAAACATAACATAAAAAGTAAAGTTTTTGCCACCAAATTTGTCTCCATACAAATATAACAAATGTATTTACAAATAAATAAATACCAACAAGAACTAAAAGTGAAGAAAAAAGGCTTCAGGGTGAACCAAGGCCAAAATAACAGACAAAACCCCACCTAACTTAAATCTTGTAATCTTACCTGTAAATGAAAGATAAGGGAAATCAATGACAAAACACTAACCTCCCTAGACTAACAAAATCAGGAGAAAACAAGTACTAAAGAAAATGGGCAGTTCACCCCTACAGCTTCACTTAACATAACTACAAACCAAAAGACTATACAGAGTGGGCATAAAACCACAAAATACTAAAACACAACACTACATTGCAACACAAAACAAAACAGGTGGAGAACTACAAAATAAAAATGGAGACGAGGGCCAAGCTGCAGTGGGGACTTGATGCTGCAAGGCTCCCTTCTCATGGTCTGATGGTGCTTTTGAAGGCTGCCTCCACCAGCTTGGGTCCAATAAGAGCCACGCCTTCATGCACAACACCTGAAAATAAACAAACAACAAAACACACAAAGATCCACAAAACAACGAGGTCCCACTCTGCTATAAAAGAAAATACCCAAAACCCAAAACAAACAAAACCAAATACGCCCACAGCCGTAACACATGCAGCTAGTCAAATACCAGATCCTCTGTGAGTTTGAGGTAATAAAACACTGGTGCAGGAAGGAAAAATGATCATTTACTACATTTAGTACATCATGAAATAAACAGGACATAAAATAGAGCAAGTTATAAAAAATGTCATATTGGATACAGCGATGGTCAAAAATCCCTTTGGTATGTGAAAGTGAAGTCTCTGTCTTCAGTCTCAGTACTAAAACATGCATTTCATTATTACAAACGGTCATTATGGTTCTTTAGAACAACCAGTTTAACATGTTTGATTGATTCATTTGGCACTTCTGTAACCATGGATGTAACAATAAGTATAAAAACATTTTTGGGAGACTGACTTTCTGGAGCTACAAATACTTTTAAATAAATTAAGTGTTAATAATTCCTAATTCATATTTCCTCTCTGGATGGATCAATATAAGATCAAGCTCTGTAAAAGTTGATATAATTTGAAAGTGGAAACTTTCAAATATCAGAGATAATTTGGCTTTATTTTAAAATATCTTTCTAAAAAAGAGCTTTTCAGGTTTTAGCTTGTCCCCCTTTTTATACCAAACGAGTGAAAAATCTATAAAGTCTTCAGAAAAGTCTCTTGAAGGTGAAAAGAAGAACAGATGATGGATAACCACATGCACAAATCTGTCATCATTAATAATTGGAACAAAAGCGAGGCTGAAAATCTTTTCATGACTCAGCCTGAAGCAGAGCAGGAAGGTCAAAGCTGTTTCCCATCTTCATTGATCTTAAACCTGCTCGGTCTGGCATAGCAGGACTCACCCCACATGCCCTGTAGCTCGCCTGAACACCGTTCTACTCATTCTATTCCTCTATTTGTTTTTAACCATCCAGTTACAAACATGCCCCCATCATCCCTGCTACCCATCCATTATCTTTATCCAGCAGCGAACAGGGGCCGAGCTTTCAGAGGATTCAGTTACAGCCCATAATGGTTTCATGGCTGACGCAGCTGGAGAGTCCACGGACACTGACACAAGGCCGTATACACACAGCAGTTATGAAAACCCACTGTAACAAAAGCACAAAAATATGGGAGTAAACAGGCATTACATGTGCTTGACTTCAAAGCGTAAACACACAAAACTGGAACTTAAGCGTTCACTTAAGATGACATTGACCATACAGACAAGCGCTCGCACAACAACACACAAACCACGCAGTGAAGCAATGCACGCAAGTGATGACTGGCCGGCCGCGCCCTGCATGCCCATTAGGCAGATGGAGGGAACGGCTGAGGGAGGAAGTGTAGAGTGTGGTGAGATGCATTAAGGGTTTGATAATGACAGAATCACCGGGACAGACTGGGGAGGGACTCACAAATAAAAACAAATGCATATTTACTGAAGTTATTGTCTTTTTTTTGGCTAAGCGGTGTAGATGAACTCTGTTGTAAGAGATGTATGGCAGAAAGTGAACACTAGCTCTAATTAAAGCAGGAAATGGGGTGTAAAATATTCAAAAAGGGGCAAAAGCAGAGAAAAGAAATGTCAGCACAAAAGGACACCCTTCTCTTTTTATTTACATCTTATTTAAATTGAAATGAAAATCCATCTCTTATAAAAAAAAACTCAATAGGTGTTATTGGAAGAATAACATTCAGCAGCAATCATTTAATGTAAAATATCTAAAAAGAACAAAGAGGGAGAGAAAGAGAAAGCTGTGGTAAGCACATCCAAAACAAATGGGGGACAATGCCCAAAGGAAACATGGGAGTCAGATGGTGGGAATGCTATACGGCTCATATGGAAACATAATGACTGGTCTAATGTAAGAATAAAACAAGGACAGGGTAAACAATTAAACAGAACAAGAAAAATGCATATCCTGGGAAAACCCCTAGTGTGAAAGTTGCAGCTAAAACCGGTCACAGAAAGTAATGAAGTCTGCTTATGGGCCCCAAGTGTCAGCAGGAAGCTGGAAATTAATACAAAGGCTTTCAATCCAGTTGCTTAATTATAAATGACCAAATTCATTAAATTCAATCAGAAAAACTGAAAGAAGATATTAAAACCAAAAACACAATAAATATGCAAAAGTCCCTGCTGAAAAAAGATGTAAATATTATATTTTCAATTTAACATTTTAAATATTTTACACAAGTGTGCAAAATTTGGAAAAAGTAAGAAAAGTTGAATTTTTACTTTTTTGTTTAAACTTGTTTTAAAAAGGCCATAAATTATAATGTTACCATGCTTATACTTTATTCTTAAACGTTTTGGTAATACAGATATGCTTTTAAGCTATTTTAATATCGGTTGAAAGATTAAAACCCGGAACAATCTTTTTTAAACAAAATGTGCTGAAGTTTTCAACTCTGAATGAGCACAACGATTTTGTAGGTTTGAAGCTGTTCTAGTTTCTTTTAAAAAATGTCTTCTTTTATATTTCAGAAGCCACTAAAGTGAACCAAAAGTAGAAGACAAATTCTATTTAAGGAGGTGAGTGTTAGATTACAGACTGAAATAACCAAAAAGATGCAGACTTTTTCACAGAATTTAGAGAAAAACTAGGAGCGTAAGTTCCTTTTCAGTGTTTATTTGATGAACTGACAAAAAATTCTCCAAAATGAAACTAAGATTTGAACCAACAGGTTTCCTTTTTTTTTTCCAACTTGTTCTGTCCAACAGCTGGGCAAACAGATGAGAGCTGAAGGCCTCCTGTGTTGGACATATTTTACTTTAACAACAGAGGTTATGAATCTTCTGACAAACCATAGGTATATCTGAATAAACCCCTTTTGTAATCGAGGCCAAACTTTGTTTTTTTTTTAAATCTTATTTGAAAATCTTTTTTGTTGGACGGGACGGAAAAGGAAAGGAGGGAAGAAGAGAGATGGATGTTAGAGAGGGGGGGGATAGGAGGGTGATTATTGAAAGTGGGGGGTAAAAGCATGAAGCAGCATAAAACAAAAGTTGCTGGATGGTTATACTCATTACGGTCAGGTTCAGATGTAATACACGTCTATAAGGGCGGGGCCTGTCCACACACTCAAATGTTATAAACATACCTGTTGGCTCCAAAAATGTTCACATGTCAACATGTACACAATAAAAATATTGTTCACACACGCATACTTATGTCTTCAAACCAACTAGTGTGAAATATTTCATTCAATCACGTAAACTATTTGTGCAAAGGTGAGCTAACACCAAAATGGATGATGGAATGTAAAAAGAAGGAGGGAGAGTGCCCAGTCATCCCCACACCAAGACCCCCGCCCCAGCAGCAGCGGCAGCCAGAACCCCCCAACACCAGCACGGCAGCAGATAGAGAACAACCGCCCCCCGGGTGATCACATCCGCCACCCAGGCCAGGGCCAGCAGGACCACCAAGGGGGGCCCAAGAGCCAGGCATGGGGGGACAGAGAGTGCAAGCTCCAGCCCAACCAGGAAAGCAGCCCCACCGCAGTGCCAGGAGGGCACAACACGGGGCCCCGGCCCAGAAGAACGCCCACAGCCCCAGACGAGCACCCCACTACCACCCAGGAGTCCTGGGCATCCCCCCACCCCAAAAACCCAATGACGAGCCAGGACCCCCCAAGCGGTACCCGCCCCGTGTTCCAGGCAGCCATCCACCCGGCCCATGGTTAGTCCAGGAAGGATCAAGGCAGGGGCCAGCCGCCCTCGCCCAGGAGGAGGGCAGTCAGGGGAAGAGGGGGTCCGCAAGAAGTGTTGTCCCAACCAGCTCGCCCACAGTTGGAAATTTGGCGAGGCCCAGCGTTCAGGGGCAAGGACCAGAACCCACACCACAGGGACACCCCCAGGCTCAGATATAATGTGATCCCTGGCTCTTGGTCTTGCCAGAGAGATCAGGGATCCCTCTTCCTGTGTGGAGAGGAGGCTGCCGGACCCAGGGAGACAGCACCCAAGGAACATGGCCGCCGTTGCCAAGGGCCTGCCAGCTACCAACAGGATTTATTAAATGTCAATGAGCAAGACACTCCAGGGCCCAAGAACTCCTTATCAATTTTGTTGTTTTTCATCAAAGTAGTTTTTTTCCTTCATTACAACAGGCTCAGACAAACCGGAAACTTTCACTAAACACATTTGCACCAATAGATCTTAAATGATGAGCAACTAAAGGGATCATGGGAAACGTCATTTATTATTATCCCAGATGGACTTAATTTGCAAGTAGTATTTCTTTTACAAAGCTGAAGTTTCATCATTTCACATCGCAAATCACTATTTCTGAAGAAATTAATGTTGAGGAATTTGTGTATTTTTTCAAAGCCGACAAGTGCAAAGCAGCTGTGAAACGTTTGTGTGTGAATGTGAGTGTTTTTCTGCTTGTGTGTCCTCATCATGTGATCCCATGCCCGCGTTTCCATGGCTTGATTGTTAAAGTAGAGGCAGCATGGTGAAGAGGAGTGGTTAACACTTGCACACAAGCTCCACCGGCTTGCCTCGAGCAACATGTCAGGGAAAAAAAGGAACCTGCATGGAGACATGCTTTATTTTAGCAAACAGAGCATCTAAGCCTTTGAGAAAAGAAAGGAGGGAAAGAGAGCGAGAGATAAAAGATAGAAGCATAAGAGAGACAGGAGATAAGTGAGGACACATCGAAAAATGATGCAACAAAATCTGAACCAATAAAAGGTTAAAAAATAAACAAAACACAATTAATGGTTTTACCTCAATTCTTTTTCTAGTGAAAAACATTCAAACCTTCTTTTTTGGTCTCTACAACTGTCCTTCAATCCTGATCTGTGTCCTTGACTCTGCCTCACCCCTTTTCCTGCCAGTCACCATCACACCAGGAGCAATGTCAGGATCCAGTTAACTTCTCGGGTGATTAGTTTGCTGTCCCTCACCTTTTAATTAGTTTGGAAGATAATGGTGGATGGAGAAAGCTGTCAGTCTCTCACACACACACACACACACGCACGCACGCACGCACGCGCACACACACACACACACACACACACACACACACACCCACACACACACACACACACACGTCTCTTCTACCTCCCCCTTAGGTGTTCTTGTTCTTTAGGAACTAAGTTCTTGTGTCACTTTTCTTTTGGCTCTTTTCTAAATGTCACGCTGTTGCAGCAGATTTAAACAGACAGTAAAAAGTGCATCTATGTGGCAGTGCCTCACGCTTCAATATTTGAGGTCACAGTCAGTCTTTCAAAAAGAAAAGTCAAACAAAAGCACTTTTGTGAATGCCCTGCTTTTGTTAGGAGGGACAGACTTGCAGTTCATAGCAGGTTTTAGCTTCAAAATGACATGTTCTGACCTTAAAAGTAGGTCCCATGGTCTTTAATTTATTTATTTAGTTGTTTTTTTCACTCATGATTAATTACCTAAAACAGAAACAGCTGTGCACAATTAAGAGAGGAACCCTGTGTGACTGGAAAAAAACAAACACAAAATCTTTAACCAGAACACAAAGCATGACTTCATCCAATACAACCAAGAAATCTACAATATAAAGAGTGAAATCCTCACAATAGTACTTTTGAATTATATATTATGTTAATGAAATACATTTTGACACCTTCACTTGTTCATCCTGTATCATATTACAAACATTCCTGCATTTTTTCTTAATTTAACCTATTTGTTTAAATGTCATTTTAAATAATTGTTTGTAGACTAAACTTACAGGCCTTACCAATTTTACACCATTTTTTTATTTCTAAGTTAAAGTTCTTGGTTTTATTACTCAGCAGTCTGTAGAAGACTTCTTTCACAGTGTCGCATGTAAAAGCAATAATTCAGATTTTAGGGTTTCATCATTCTTCTGCAAGCTTAGTGAAGTTTTTGGCGCATTTATTAAAAGTAATTTTTTGGAATATTTTATTCAATGATGTACAGAACTAAAACTCAATATTAAATACTAATGATCCCAAACCAAAAGACTAGTTCAGCATTTTGCCATTTAAACCTTATTGCCAGATGTATGAATATATTTCAATGTGACACAAGAATCTGCAGTGATTCTTAGCTCTGTTTGTGTCATAATACTTTAAAGACCCACTCTAATGAAAACTACGTTTTTGGTGTTTTTAACATGTTCTTGTGGTATTTTTTTCATGATGGAGGACAGATGAAAAACTGCATTTAAACGTTTTTCTTTATTTAAATTTTTGTGAATCAGGAGCAGACGAAAAAATGCAGATTGAAAAAGCTTGTAAGTGTGATGTACACATTGCTACGGCAAACCACAAGCTCCATGCTGCGCCTCATTCTGATGCATTTGCTTGCAAATAGATTCATATACGTCTTCGTTTTCCTCGTCCAAGCTATCAAATTTTATGGCTGATTGCTCTGTTGTTAGCTTGGGGTTGTGAGAGGCTGTCAGCTAGCAGGAGAGCATGCAAACAGATGGATGATCAGGAGGGGAGTGGGCTTACTCCAGCCCAACAGTTAGAGGCAAATTTGCAATGAACTACTGTCGCTCTGCAGAAACTTTGTCCTCTAAAACAACACGTTTTTTTTTTATTTTGGCTTAAACAAAACAAGGCAAAACGACATTTAAATTTTTGATTAAATTTAAAGTCAAGTTAAAGTCCCATTAGCTAACATGCTGGATGTGTGAAATGTGTTCTCTGCATTTGACCCCTGGGGGAGCAGTGAGCTGCAGACAGAGCCACATTCGGGATGGTGGTGTAACACCCAAATTCAACCCTGCTCAGTGTCAAGCAGGGAGGCGTTAGGTCCCATTTTCAGTCTTTGTTGTGACTCAGCTGTGGATTCAAACTTACCGTCTCAGGGCGGACACTCTTCCACAAGGACACTGAGCAAGAAAGCTGGGAACGCTTTGAAAAATAAATAAAACAATGAGTGGGACTTTAAGAGCAATGCTGGCAGTTTGTACTCCTATAAGTCCTTAAATGTCACATTGAAAATAGGAAATGTTGTGTGAAAGTAACTATTAAATGAAAAAACAAGTCATGAAAAGGCAATCAAATATTAAGATTTGGATTTACATTTATACTGTGGTACTTGTACCCAAATATAGAATGAGGACCAACATTCTGGCTTCAGTGCAGTCATTATTAGCTTTTTTTCTGAAAGCAGACGAGAAATTTCCCTGATGAGATTAGTGGGAATCAAGTCTAATATGCATGTGGCGTCTGCTGCATGTCAAGAATTCTCTAACCTTGTTCTTAATGAGAGAACTAAATGATGGGAATCACATGTAATTAACCAGAGAAGATGGAGAGAACATAATAAAACCACTAGAATTCAACTAGTGGAGGAATTAAAAAAAAAAGCAAGAATGGTTGTAGTTGCTTGGTGCAGCAGTGGTTAGCAGTGTTGCTTCACAGTGAGAAGGCTAGAATCCCAGCTGGTTTCTGTCTGTGTGGGGTTTGCTTGCTCTTTCTGTGCATGCATGGATTTAATCTGGGTGCTTTGCTTTCCTCCCACAGTCATCGAAAAGGACGTGCCCTGGCTTTTTACTAAAGTAGCTGGGATAGGCTCCAGCAACCCATGCGACGCTGCACAGGCTTAAGCAGAGCAGAAGCTGGATGGATAGGTCGATGGTTGGAATTGTTTTCAGTGAAGGTAAAACTGAATGCAGATAACTATCACTAATTCTGTAAACAATTTGGCAAACTTGTCAGGTTCATGGTTGCAGGGAAGTGAGATAAACTACTACTTCAACAGTGACAAGTGTTCTTCAGCGGAGCTCATGGAACCATTGTAACAAATTTTGCTGAACTGATGCAAATCTTAAAAAAAAACTAACTTAACCACAAGCATTTTTTGTGGAAAATGTGTTTAAAGAAATATATATTTATTTTTTCTTGTTGTTTCCATTGTAAAATGTAGACAAAAAAAACTCAAAAGTTACTGAAGAAGCAAAACTTTTTTAATGATACATCTGTATTGAAAAACTGGAAAAGCTAATGTCAAATTATCTTAATTTAAAAATTTAAAATAGGGTGATCAGCGTTAAATTGTGCTTTTAAATAGTCAACGTCATGATTAAATTAAAAAAAAAAAAAGGAAATTTGAATAAGCTGAATCTTAAATTACTTCTAAGTGTCTGAAAATGCCTTCCTGTTCACTCTTACAGATGAAGATTTAAATGTTTCTGGAATAGAAGGAGGTCTGCAGCAGACACATGTTTGAGGCGACTTTTGGGAAAGTAAATAAAAACAACAGGAGCTGAACTTGGCTCATTGTAATAATTAATCCACAAACTGGATGAAATTTGGGTCAGGGACCTGGAAAAGTGATCTCTGTGGTTCAGATTTTACTGAGCACCAGGTTTTTGTTCCTTTTTTGTTGTTCTTTTCGCTCAGTTACAACATCATTTTATTTGGATCTGCATGATCTTTGCAAAAATTGCAGTATAAAGCACCATCCTCACCAAAGTGCACAAAAACATAGCTGGTCTTGTTTAGTTGCAGGTCTTGTTTCTTAGCATTGCACTGAAATAATCTACCAAAGCCATTAAAAGAGTCTCATCACCAAAATAAACTTGCTAAAAGTGAGGAAAGAGTTTAAGGCTAGGTGCAATTTAAAAAACTGTATATCAGTGGGCGTGGCATTTCCTGGTCACTGGAAAGATTTGCTGTTGATCAGAATGGTGACTCCAGTTTTTTCTAAACTCTTGCACCAATCTGAGTGCTGAGCCTCTGTTCACAGCAAGGCTCCATTGGTGTGATTATGAATCATCTTTTTGAAACATCTGTGTCTCTTTTCCACACAAATCTCCTGACACTAACACTGTTTAAATATGTTTTCCAAAATCTAAATATATTTCTTGAAAAGTCTTATTTGCACTCATTATCCCGCAGCATGTGGTGTGTTTCTCCCAACTCTCTTGTTTTGCCGGATATCTCGTTACTGTAAAACCTTATTTTTTCTTCAAACTGAAGGGAAATCAAACATTATTACACTAAAATTTCTGTAGCACTAAAATAACGAATATTAAAAAAATAATCCTGGTGTTTGATGTACATGATGTAACAGAGAGAAAGCTGCATGGGATTACTTCTTTTTTGTATTTTCAAAAAAAGTTAAGTATTCACTTCAGTTCAATTCAATTTATTTATATAACCCAGTGTTGCAAGAATAATGTCAATGAGCTTAGAAAAAGTTAAAATTCATTCGTGTCTACCTTTTGGCAGAGATATGATGATACCTGTGTAGAGCTTAGTTTTGCTGTCATTTATACCTTAGAAATGTCCAAATCAAGTGACCATCTTGTAGCCTTATCCTGCTATCCTAAAATAGTAACTGACTCAGGATTATTGCTGGGTCTATTTAAAGGTCCACCTCGAGCTGTTTAAATATTCACAAAAGTCAGGAAGCTATCTGTCCAGATGACCTCAATGAGGTGAAACCATTTATACTCTGCCTTATTTTTAGCATCGAGATTTTTTTTTTATCTCCATTCTATTAATTTGTCTGTTATTAGAGTTCATTTGATTTAATTGTTTTAATGCTAGAGTCTGAATGAGGACCTGAGACACTTGAAATCACCTTTTACCACATAAGCAAGAAATAACAGATCCACACAGTTTAAACAAAGTCTTTAAAGAGATTTTTATTGAGCCTTTTTATATCCCTGAACTTCAACAGAGACATGATTTTATTTCAGCCTGTGGCCAGGCCATTATGAAATTGGTAATGCCATCTGTGGATGCTCAGAAGACTTCTGCTTTAACTCTGGGATGTCTGGACACTGTTTTTGGCTGCTGTTGTGTTTTTACCTTTTTTTTCAACCAAGCTTCAACAAAATACTAAAATAACACAAATTAAAATAAGTTAAAATCTACGTTTAACCAATGTTTATGAGTTATTTTACATTTTACATACATGCTAAATAGGTTCGGAATAGGCTCTGATCAATTCTACAGGCAGAAACTATTTTACTTGTCTGGAAAATCATTGGAAATTAAGCATTTTTACAGAACAAATTAAAAATTTCTCTTGAAAAACTTTCATAAAGTAAAAGACAAGTTTGTTGTTACATGTAGTCATCTATGAATGTGACTTTCTTTGAGTTCCCCTGGACTGCCAAGCGAACTGTAAAGTTCCTCCTTAGGATGTGGGCTCTGTGGTCTTTACGAAGGGCGTAGAGGCAGCCTCTCTGGCTGTGCGAGTCTTGAGACTGCTGTCATGAAATCCTTATGGAACCTGAGCGTGAGTGAGCTGTCAAAGTCTCCCTGACATTGAGGATGTGGTAAATCTCCCCAACCTGCTTAACATTCAAGCTCACCATCATCTAATAAGCACAGGGACAGATTAATGAAAGTCTTCTGTTGTGATGAGTTTTAACTGCTTTTTTCTGTGCAGGAGGGACAACCTTGGATGCCAGGCTAAGGATATGATGAATGAACTGAGAGCACACCAGCAGACTTAATGTGGAAAAACTAAGTGAACAACTTCCTTTAATCTGGAAAAATAATAAAGCAGTTGTGACTGAATTCAAAGGATGATATGATGGGAAATTTAGAAGCATCCTTGGTTGTTGGTGGTTCATTTTGGTGCACCACTATGTCACACACAAACAAAGGAAATCCAAACTGATGTTTTCAGGTAAAAAGACCCCCCCCCCCCCCGCTGAGTAATGGCACGGTTTGGTGTCTTTTTATACTTTCTTTGGCGTCAGTCAGGTGATGTAGATGTCTGTTCCTCCCATCATTACACCAGATGTCAATTGTCCATCAACTCAGCTGCTTTGTGTTAGTTAAATGCTCTCAGTCCTCTTAAGAGTTTGGGGTCTCCAAATCTAGGCCTTGTGGACCTGGTTCCAGCTTATCTCCTGTGGATTACCTGGATCAGGTGTGTTTGGCCAAAAAGCGAGCTTCAATGGCAGATTGATTGGAAAACGTGTAGGATACCGGCCTGTCAGGCCTGGATTTGGACACTGAGCAGTACAGTGCGGTCCATTATAAAATGGACCCACTAAAGTGGAGTTCATGTTGGTTGTAGGTCCATAGAAAAATGGAATGGCCCAAGTAGGGTGGAGCTACTGTAGAAACCTTTTGACTGGCTGAAGGTTCTTATGACAAAAGAAATCTCCAAGAAAGCGGCTGTATTTCTCTTTGCCGCCCGCAATCTTCTCTCAAACAACAATAAATGCTTTGTGTATACAAAGTACCAAATGCCAAGTAGGAAAATTGAGCTGCTGGATGACCACCATTGTTGTTGTTGGGTTTACCCCGCTTGCGGCGTGACGGTCCAACTTTGAGTGGTAATGCTCTCCTGAATTGCCTGGACCATTCTAAAGCAGACCAGACTAAATCTTACCGTACTGTACCACAGAGTGGAAATAGGGCTTTTGTCTTTCTCAGATCCTTTTTGTCTAATCCCTTTTATGAAGTAATTTTTCATGGTTTTGCTTTGTCATGTTTGGGTTCACATTTTGCTTTGTCATGCTTAGCTTTAGATATTAAATTAAGTTCCCGTCTACAAGTTTCACTTCTGCATTTTGGTCTTCACAGCCCTCACACAGATGATAATAAATCTTCTTTTAATCATTTTGTTCGACAGCAGCAATAATAAATAAAAAAAACCTCTAAGGTAGAAATGAGTCAATTCCTTTATAGTTTACCCACAATTCTCTGCAATCCATTGTCCTGCAGGATCCTGGTAACATTTTGTTATATTGCTTTTTTATTCTTTCTTTTATTTACAAAGGAAGTTGGAAGATTTAGCTGCAAAATGACCCAATAAATGAGTTTTCATTAACATCTCCTGATATTTAAAACAATAACTGAAACCGTACCACTCTGAGGCATATAGATTAATGATTTGAGGAGAACAGTTAAAGTTCCACATTGGAACCCCATCTAAAATAAATATTTTGAGGAATTCCATGAAGACAAAAGTGTTCAGAATAATGAGTGATGTAATCTGATGCACTGCCAGACTATAATCAACCTGAGACGTTCATTTTATTGTTTAGAGGTAAGTGTTATGTAAAAACTGTTTGTTGTGTCATGTCACAACCAAACCGTTAAAAATCTGAATTCCATTCTTATTTCCAGCATCTTTGATGTCCACTGTGATTCCAAATTTCTGCTTCTTTCATTTTCCTTTGTTTCTTTGTTTTAAATGGCAGAAACCTCAACATGCATGCTGGATCTGCAAAATGATACTAAACGATGCCTTTACATTTCTTCTGCTGTCATGAGGAGCGTTCAACAAAGACACTTTTTCAACGCCACCACCCCAGCAGTGAGCATGCTAAAGCATTCAGAGTCGTACTGCCACATGCAGAGGAGGGAGAGTCCCAAAAAAACCCAGCCTGACTCTTTATTGCTACTCTACTGTGTCCACCGGAGCACAGAGAGTTGGATGTGTGAAAAGAACCCTGCAGAAATCTCTCATTACTGATTACATAGAATACATATTCTGGCTCTCTTTCTGTGACAAAGGGTACATGTTTCAGTCCTCTGAGCAGATGTCGTGACTTTCATCTAGGGACTAAAAAACGCTTTTGACAGACATTTTCAATTTATGCACTACTGCACACAACTGTCAGTCCATCTCTGAGGAGAAATGTGCAGTGTCTAAAGTCACACACTTCATATCAAAGTCCCCCCAAAAGAAAAGGCTAATATATCCTTGTGGAACCATTAGGATGGTGGTATTTTAGTCAAATATCTGATTAATAAGATTTGGTCAAATAACTCACTCTGGTAAAAACTGTTTAACACGTTCTTGTGGCAGATGTGGAGAAAACCGATCTTAGGATTGCATCTTTGAGTATTTCTTTTTTTGATAAAAAATTGTGAATCAGGAAGACCGACGAAAAAAAATATTTTTTTTATTCAAAAAATATTATTATATCCATGTAAATCTTCATGTTCCTTGTCTGAGCTGGCATCTGGCTCAATACTGTATGGCTGGGAGCTGCAAAATAGTTCAGCATTTTTGTTGGACCTGTAATGTTAGGTTGGGGTTGTGAGGGGCTGTAAGCTAAATAGACGGATGATGGGAAGGGGCAGGCTTACTCTGCCCCAACAATCGTGCCCACAACTCAAAGGCAATTTTCTAATTAACCACTGTCGCTCTTCAGAAACTATGTCCTAGAAAACAACACAGGTTTTCTTTCTAATTGGGCTAAAATCTGCATGATCATAACTAAACAACCAAATGGAACACTTTTGACAGCAGATCAAAAGAGGATTGAAGTGGAACTTTAACCAACTAAAAACGACTAAATGCATCATTTTTGTAGCTGAATCCCAACGTTTTAATTTGCTAAACAGCAATCTGCTGAAATGCTATTAAACTGTGAATACTGCAAATATTGTTATCCTCTGTCTTCATCTCTGTCTCTCACTGCCAATTTCTCTCTGTCAGCCTCCGCCTATAGCCTCCTCCTCTTTCTGCCTGACAAATGTCTGAGTTTTATTTACTCTTGTGACAGCAGTCATCTGGGCCTGTCAGGGCTGGAGTTTTAATCAATCTGGTCTTAACTGGATCTTCCAGAGCAATGAGAACCAGCTAAATATACAGAGCTCAAATATTCTTCTTTCACATCCTAAAGGTCACGAAGGAAGGAAAGAACTTTTATCTTCTTTTTTTGTAAGGATATTTCACTTTTATATACAGTTATCTCCCCTTCATCGTTAACAGCATCTTAACAGTAGAAGCTGTCCAGGTGCCATCACTCTGCTCTTTCCTCTGTTTCCCATTTCACCAAATTCCTGTCTTTAGATCTTGATGGTTTGCTGCAGAGAGGACGGTGTGATTGGTACAGTAGAGGGAGTGCCATCTGCAGCTCTGGCACTCGGCATTCTTACAGCTCTGCTGTGGCCACCCCTCCAACAGCAGACGTACATACACAGAGGGAGGGAAAAAACACCAACCAAACCTCCACCCCACCCCCTCCTCTAGCCCCCACATAGCCTTCCTCTTTTTCCTCCATCCTCCTGCAGAGTTGACTTTGTATTCCATCCTACTCACGTCCAGTGTTTATCTGCAACTTTGCCTTCTCCTTCCCTTCATTTTTGTGTCTTCTTGTTATCGTCTGTTGTCCTTCATAGCATTTCTCAGGGAAGGAGCCAACAGGAAATAATTCTGGGTCTGCAGCCATGACAGTCCCCTCTTCAGATGCAGTTCTTATAATCTTATATCTAAAGAGCATCTGAGTTGAGAGGCTGTGATCAGTTCAGGAATGGCATGTGGACTGTCTTTTAATTTGGGTTCAGAACAAATTGCCCTCATCTCCCAAAAGGCTTTTTACTTGTTCCCTTTTTTTAAGTGCCGAGTCAGGGTTCAAAAGTTCAAATGACCTCAACCAAAAGCCTTCAAGGCTCTGAGTATTACACAGATTTAGCTGACAGCACAAATTTAGAAAACCAAACTACGCCTGCCATTATCACCGCTTTCATAATTTCAAATAATCCAACTGAATTCTCATGAAAAGAGACGTTTCTGCAAATGTTTAGAATTTGGTTTATTCTTGAATCAGCTTCAACACAAAATAAAATAAGAAATTTTTCCCGTCCTCCCAATGTTGTGTCTGTAAAATTTGATGTCTGTTCTTCAATGAAAAAAACAGTTGTTTTTTGGTTAATAAAACTAGTTGTGATTATGTCATCATATTCCTTATGAAACCAACATTTCGTCAGAAATATGAAAAGAGAACATGGATTTCATCATTGTTAAGCATTTATGGTAGAAAGATTACATAACCATATCCCAGCAGGCCTCTGGAACCACCAGTGAGAAGAAGGTCATGCTGTTTCTAACCTCCCAGCAAATGCTAAAATGAATTGTAGTTCATATTACAAGTGAAAAGCTAGTTTCTTGCATATTTTTACTTGAAAATCACACAGCTTGCTTTGGATAATATATCTCACTGTACATCTTTTTACACAATAAGCAGGTTTAGTTGCTGGATCAATGTTCCAGACAGTGGAATGCCTGGATGCCACATAAGTGAAACTAAAAGGGGGGCTGGTGTTACAAAACAAACATTTTTACTCATTCCCCCCTGCGGTGCCTTTGACTTGTGACTCATCCACAGACTGAGCCAGTGAGGAGGAACAAAGGCAGATTTCAACTGAGATCAGAGTAAGCACAAGTTTATGAAAAGTCAGACTGATCGCTCAGATGTAAGATCAAGCCGTCCTGTGTGGTGCTGGCTTTCTGTCTGCATTCTCAGACTTCAACAGATTGGAATTTATACATGCTTTACAGAAGTTCCATCTTTTAGAAAGTTGCTTTTCAGTGCAAGAATAAGGAGCAAACATGGAGCCACATCCGTTTTTTCTGTGATTAATTGATTTGATTAACGAAAATCGTTAGTGCATGTTTGCCTGCACGCAATGATCCTATTGCAGGCTTACAGTCCACAACTGCATCACAATGACGAGTGCATGACTGAACGAATACAGATACAGAAGCAATCAGCAGCAAAACAGTTGCATGGTCAAGAGAAGAATCTGTAATCTGATTAGCATGTGACACCTATGAGAAAAAAAAAACACACGCCTGAGCTTCATTGCAACAGTGATAATAAGGAAGCAACGTCATTGACGATAATAGTGGGTGTGCTTGACGCACTTTTGTGACATCATCAAACTGCTGTTTTCCACTAAAGTTAGTTCATTTCTTTAAAAACGTTTTTAAAAAAATTGTAAATGTACAAAACTTCTCTAAAGTTAGGATTATACTGTTAGCAACACAAATATTATCTATAGCATAATAACAGTGACAGCAAGTGTCTTGCATGTGTCTTGTATAAGCAACGCGATTACATTTTTCTAAACAAATGCAGATACCAGGGGGAGCAAAACAGACTTTTAACAAACTCCTCCCAAGTGGTGAACTGCATCTGGTTTTCATCGCACAGGCCAACACATACAACCCATGTGTGCTTTTTTTTTACTCAGTATGGTGAGGGGTAAGAGTTGTTGAAAAATTTGAAGATAGCTGTTGGAAATCAATCACCCAACAGACTCTGTGTGTCATGACACAGCAAATAAAGAAGGTTATTACATAAATAAAGACATTTAAATAAACTTCAATTGTACAAACAGATTATAGTTTTTTTAAATTAAAGTATTATTTATTACATAAATCAAGTTTATGTAATAAGAGGCATTCAGAGATGGTGTAACACTATAAGGTGTGTCATTATCCTGATTGTTACAAAATTGTAGGAGAGCATTTGAATTAGAGGGGGGTCATTTTCTCCATAGTACCATCCCTGATGAAGTTTTGTGCAAAGAAGCAACACTTGCACTACATTTTTTATGATGTTTGAAAATGAAAGTAACTGAAACCAGGTCCGTTCACAACTGAACCACTAGGCGGCACACCGAAATGTGTTATGTTTTTAAATATAGTTTAACATGTATATTGTGGTTAATATATTTGGAGAGACCTGATATTCCCACATTTTTAAACCTGTGTTTGCAAATACAGAGTTTTTTTAAAAATAAATTTTAGTTTTAAGTGTGGGAAATAACACCAAGTTAAAAAACATTGTTATATTCTACTTTAGGATTAATCGCAACCTAATCAGAACTAACAGAAACACAGTTCAGTTCCAATTAAACTAAATTTATTTCTAATCAAGGCTCAAAGTTCACACTGCTGAGAATTGCATTCAAAAAAAAGAAAAAACTAGGGCAGTTAGCCAAAATGCGCTCATTTTTTTTGTTTTCATTATATTTTTGGCATCTCAGGTTTTCTGGTTATCCAGTCCTTCAAAGTTGAAATCCAATTGGTGTTTTGGTGCTTTGCAACCATTGTGGTAGCCAGTTAATTCAGAAGAACAATGTCATTTAGTGATGAGGTTGAGAGATTTTTATGCATAGGGATAGGATCTTCTTCATGCAGTGGGAGATAAACAACTTTACTGCCTGTTGTTTTCTGGCTATTGTGCTCTGATGCCCTGTGTTTCTTTTATTCTTCGTTACCGAGGTCTCTTTTTAAAAAAAATAAATAAATAAAAAGCTGTTTGCTGGGAACTATGAGCAACTTTTAGTTATACACGTGAACTCATAGCAGTGTGATTTAGTGCCTGTTTCTTCATGGTGCCAATAAACAATGACAGGTCGTCACAACACAATTGAAGGGTTTAGCAGGTGCATTGATGAGCTATATTGACTTAATGGCAGAAATCCTGATTTGGGCCGATATTGGGCCAATTGTCTCTTCCTATTGGGAAGTCTGAGATTTGGTGACGTTTAAGCTAGCCAAGATGGTGACGGCCGCAAACCTGAACAACTGGCTTCAAAGACCACCAATGCAAACTAAGTCAAGGCGACCATGCAAGTGTCTATCTTCGTATTTCAGTTCCCACCTTGCCCACTCATGTGTAAAAGTGTCCTTGGACAAGACACTGATCCCCACATTGCTCCTGGAAGTTACAGAATGGCGCTCTGAATAGTAGCGACGCCACCATCCGTGAGTGAGTGAGTTTAAATGGGTGAATAGGACTGTGATTGTAAAACGTGTTGGACTTAAACCAAAGTAGAGAAGCACTATATCAGTACATCCCATTTACCATTTGTATTGGAGCAACTTTGAATGAACTGACTAGGGTAAGGCTGTTTTTTAAAATAAAAAGTGCACAAGTAGCAATTAAATTAGTCTCTGGTAGATTTTTATTTGTATGAAGGTTTATTCTCACTATCAAGTTGAAAAAAGCAATACTGCAAATGGATTTAAAGCATGCATGTGAACCTATGGTAAGGCAATCCACTGACTCTGCTGTGCTATGTAAAAAATGTTGCTGGATCAGCTTGTCCCAACTGTCGCTTTAAGAGAAAGTCACTGTTAATCAAAAGGGAAAATTACCACCTTTACTCTTCAATAAAAATTTTCAGTGTGAAAGTAGCTTCATTAGTCAAATTAATATTATAAATCCTTGTACTTGTTCTATCTTGAAGAATAAGTGAAAAAATATACAACAAAACACTGCGCTTAGATAAAATCAACTAAAGATGTAGAACAAACTGTGTTGAAAGCAAAAACCTTTTTGACATATGGAAAAACATACACACACATACACAACTATTCCGTTCTCTCAGCTGACTGCTCCTCTTCAGGCCAGTGAACTCAGAGAAAAGCCTGCACACTTTTGCACAAGCTTTCACACAAACTGCTGACATGACATGCCTCATGCCCACATCTGTATGGTTCTGGTTTGCTTTCCTCCTTCTGTCATACGTCAGAGCCAAAGTCAGCCAGCCACTCTGATGATGGCGCCTCTCTCTGAACCACAGCGACCACCAGCAGAACACCACAAAACCAAGTGGCGCCCAATAACAAAGATCTACAATCAGATTTGCACACAATTGTTTGAGGCTGACATTGTTTTTGTGGCAAAGATCTTCTATCATATTTATCGAGGTCACCTGTCATCACTCTTTCTGTATTACTGGCTCACAACCTGTTTTAAAGACAAAACTAAATAAAACCTTAAGATCGAAAAAAATGTTTGGCAACCTTTGCTGTGTATCAGTTTTTGTTTTGTTTTAAATTAAGTGTGCTTGATGAGATATTAAAGAAGCTGGATGAGAGGATGTTTCTATGCAAAAAGAAAAAAAGGGTTTAAAAAGATATATAATAAAAGAGGACAATAAATGTGTTTAATCTTAATGATTATGTAAATTTTATGTGCCAAAAAATTACTTAAAAATGCATTAAATTTTATTAAGTCTCCAAAGTATGGGCTTTTGCCTTGCAGCAAATATCTTTGCTTATAATTACTAGATTGTTTTGATTAAAGTATAAAAAATATTAGTTTAAAAAAAATGAAATTGTACAAATAGATAATTGTTTTTTTATTTAAATTATTATCTATTTTTAATGTATTAATTTGATCAAAACGTAACTTAATATTGTCTGTATATCTGTGATACATACTGTTCTGTATGTCAAAAAGAAAAACAAATAAAACAAAATTCTGCTGAGCCAAACTTATCAAAGGTGCCACAAAGTAAGAAATGCAGAAACGGATCAAACTTAAGCATGGCAAACTGGAATACCAAAGCTGGCTTCATGCCTGAAAGAGTGTCCTAAAAAAAGCAGAAAGCAAAAAAAATAAATGAACAGGATGTTCTCCACTGTCTTATGGGTAATCTTAGCTGCAGATGAAAATAGACTCATCTATCACTGAAACTGAACAATAATAGGAAAAGTAATGCGGTGCACACAAGAATTACATTCATTCAGTGGTTAGTGGATCTGAGAGTGTGTCACAGAAATGTTTCCAGAAGAAAAACCCTGATCACATTGATTGAGGAGTCTGTAGGATGAAGAGTTGGACCACACCAATCTGTGAGTTCTTAACATCATTTAGATGAAAATGTGTTTACTTCATAAAAGCACTAAATGATCCAGTACCTATAAGGATGCATGGCGGGTGGGGCAGTCTTTTTCCTAAAGTATTCCCACACACAATACTGTTCAACAAGCAACCTAGAAACAAGACTTCTTCTCTGGGAAACGGTGGTGCTTTGAGATACCCAAGTGTCTCCCTGCAGAGGCTTCTCTACATTTAGGAAGAGTCAACATGTCTAAAACTGATGTTTGCAACACGAGCAAGAAGAAGGCAAGAAATCTTTGAGAGACAATGCCAAACATCTGAGAGATTCTTACTCACTCAGCTCATGTTATCACAGGGTGTCTAGTTTTCAGAGCAACTGCACCTAGGAGACCTGGAAAGGTTGAGTTGCTCTGGAAAACAGAAATCCTGTGAATGTTTAATATTAACAAGAATCACTCTCTGAGTGGTAAAATGCTGGAAAAACCTGCTCCCACCAGAATTACAACAGGTTTTACTGTCAAACAGATGTGTTGGCATTGTCAACCCCACAAAAGCTTCTCTGCTGCTTAATTACTATTAGAGCCGTTATTTAAACTGTGTTCTGTTTGTTTGTTTTTTAAAATACAAAACTAGTTTTAATGTCACTAAAGTGCATAGAAACATCTGGAGCAAAATGAAAGAGTAAACAAGTGTAGTTCTGAAATTGAAAAGGGAAATTAATCAAACAGTGATGCAACAGCTCTGCAAACAAGCATTTCCCCACACCTTTTTAAAGAAGTTGGAGATTTTTTTGATGTGGAAAAACAACAGCGGGCTGAACTTTATGCAACTTTATGAAACTAAAATGTCAAGGGATTTGCCATTAATTCTTGTTTACTCGTTTGTTTATACACATATTTAATTTAAACTTGATTCTCTTGCAAGAAATACAAAGAATCTGGAAACTTTATCTGCACTGTTCAGTACCCAGGTATGTATCTCTGAGTCACACAAGTTACAGTTTTGGCTAAAGATGTCCTGGATCCATTTTAGGTCAGTGAAATCGGCTTGTTAAAAAAAGAACCAAGATCGACTATGAATCATATCAGTAACCACATTTTTTTAATAAATATTACACAGAAAAGTAAATTGGGAGTATTTCATTGTTTTAAGTAGTGATTACGTGATTTCAAAAACAGAATGAGGGGAAAACATTGGCAGTAATTATAACAAGCTGGAACAATAACAGAGAAAAAAGGCCATTGATGGTTGCCATGGTAAATGTGGACCCCTGGTGGGTTTTGCCAACAAACTCCTCCTCCTATCTCCTCTCTGCTCCATTGCAATGCTCTTCCCTCCAAATATTTTTGGGTTTTTACTCAAGTTTAAACAACAAACGTTTTCTCTTGCTGTCTCTTATTCATATCTGCTGTTTTCTTATTTTCACTCATTCCTACTTCTTTGTTTCAGTTTTTTTCGCTCATCACCTCCTCCCTGAATCTTTCTGCACTCCAGAATAGTCTGTTTGCTTATTTCAGACAAGCCGTAGACGGTGTACAGAAAACAAGACTGGACAGAGAGATGCCCAGAAACAAGAGGATTTTATTGCCTTCCCAAATTTTTACAGTTAACTGGGATGATGATGTTCCAAAAATAATGTGAATATTAAAATATGCGACTGCTAAAGTGTACAACCCAATTCCCTCTGAATGACAACAGTCGACACAACCTGCTGTTCACACAGCAAAGTAGCGCAACATGCAAAATAACAGGGGGGTGATTTGTTTACAATAATAAAAATGTTCCACAGAATAAAATATTAGACCCAGATATGTTATGCTATCCTGTAGGGGCGTAATGATTCATTTTAACAATAATTTGATTAATAGTATAATTTGTGATCACTAATACAATTTATAGTTAAAATAGGTTCATTTTTAACAATCCAATATGATCCAATTCCCTGACCTATAATTGATCCAGGACATCTCTAGCAAAAACTTCAACCAGTATAGCTCAGAGGTAAATACCTGGTACCGAACAGTTCAGGTAAAGTTTCCAGATTCCTTGTATTTCTTGCAAAATAATCAAATATAAATTAAATATGTGTACAAACAAACAAGTAAACAAGAAATAATGGCAAATCCATTCAAATTTTAGTTTCATAAAGCTCCGCCCACTGTTGTTTTCCCACATCAAATGAATACAAACAGAACATTATTGGAACATTTTACCACACTGTATGGTCACATGACTGGAAAATTCAGTGTTTCCACACATTGGACTGGAATGATGGCGTGATCATTTTTGTCTGCAATCACGTGTGTGTTGTCTGCTGTGATGTCACTTGGTCAGTTTACATTAAAGTAAAATAAATCCATCATTTCTCAATCCAAATAGTATTTTCCAATATGGAGCACTGATTTATCTAAATTAGAAATGCATTAAGAAATGATTGTATACCATTTTTATTGGTATTTGATTTGATACGACAAACATTTTGCCTCAGACAGATCATTCTGGTTGGATCGTTGGAATGGAAATTGATTAATGAATCTTTATACCCCTTCTATCCCGTAATGCAACTGCTGCCAGCTCTAAAGAAGGTTTAAAAGCAACAGCTCAAGAGCTGCCATAACCAGTAGCTGAGTCAGTCACTACATGGATGACTAAAGACCTTACATCACCCCTATTGTCAGAACCCACGTGAAAAGTGCATCTTACAACACAGCAGTGAACCTGAATGTACAATAAACTGGGGGGGGGGGGGAATCAAACCTATCTCTATTTTTTGGTACAGACCGTCCACCCCTGCAAAGACCGCAGCTATTTGACCTGAACCCCAAAGGAGAAGAAAACACCTGCAGAATGAAAAAGGAGCATCTCTGGTGTGAACCTGCTGAACCGTTATGTCAACAGCAGTTAGGGGTCCAGAGGTGTGATCCCCACTCACCTGTCAGGCTGTCGTAGCACTCGATCTCGGTGATCTCCACGGCTCTCCGCTGCTCCTCGGTCAGCTTGGCCGCGGCTTGGCTGAGCAGGTTGACCTCGGAGCCAGTAGTCCCGTCGACCACATGCACCCCTTTGAGCTGCAGCAGCGCCCGGTGATACTTGCCTATCGCCTCCCGAAATTTCTTCTCCTTGTAACAACGGTGACCCTCCGCCTTGAAGTCGATGGCTTTTTGGATCTTTCCCTCCATCTCCATCTCAGCGGAGCCAGCTCGATAGCCGCCGCAGCCTCCTCCTTCTCCTCCGGCGGCCGCTGCCAGGCTCCGGCCCCCAGTCTCCGGGTAGCTTTTCAGGGTTTTTATTGGGTGTTGTTTAGCTTCCATGTCTCTCAGTGGAGGCAGCTGGAACGGACCATGGCGCTCGGACACGGAGGTGTGTTTGATCGTGGACGATTGGAGCAGCGTGCTGTGCATAAAGGACGCAGAGACGGGGGCAGGCGGCGGCACCGGAGAGCCGACCAGCGTCGGAGGAGCAGTGAAGTAAACTGGCTCAACGCGCGGCGGTCTCGCGCTTTGCAGTTTGTGCTTTGATAATAACTGTAAAGGATGTCAGTCCAGAAAGCGAATAAAAACACTCATACGAGCTGTTAAAAAAACTCCCCAGTTCCCCAAAGCTTCAGTCTGCTATCCGTCGAAACATAAAAATTCCTCCTTTGGGTCTTCTCGTAGAAGGATGCTCGTGTGCAGCCTTTAAGGCACGCGCAGCGTCAGCACCACGGACAGCGCACACGACAGCCCCTGCCGCGCTGCATTGTGGGAAAAAAGAGAGATAAGTCGTGAGGCGTCACTGCAGTCAACATTTCATAAGACAGAAATCCTAAACCTAACAGTAGTCGATCCAAACATGCTGCTAATACAAGTATAATAAAAAAAATACATTTATACTAAACATTTTGAAAAATTGCCTGCCCCTAATAGTGAGGCTGTTAATTAACACAAAACATGGCAAATTACCTCATATAATTTTAGTATAAAGTTCCTATTAAATCAGGCTAACTCTAGCCCTCAAAAAGATCTCCAAAATTATCAAAATCCGTAATTCTATAAAAATATTTTTTTGACAAAAAAAAATCATCTTGTTCTTTTTATACATTACAAATGTAGCCTAATCGCGAGAATGCATCATTTTATTGACGTTTAATTTATGTTATTTTGAAATCTCTTCTTAGATAAAAACATATTTTTTTAATCACCTAAAAAAGGCTTTGAAAAAAAAAATGTTGGAAAAAAAATTGACATGTAGTTGAATCTCGTCACTTGTGAATTGAATTCATTTGGTATGCTGTCAGTGACACCCAGCCCAAGAACCTTATCTTCAAAGGAAAATAAAATAGAACCCGTTCAAGCAATATTTCTTAAACAATCATTGGTACTCATCCTTCTAGCAAGAGAAAAGCACTTGATGACTTCCGCTGATAGGAGACCCAAAACCTGGATGCTAAAGAAGCGTAGAAAAGTAGAAAAAAGGTCAGAGCGACCCCTATGGGAAAAAAATGTACATTACAACAGAAGTAGAGTACATATTACACATAAGCATTACTGTTTTGTTTGAAAATTTTAGCAATCTTATTTCAGTTTTTGTATAATTTGTAGATGTGATAGGTCATAAAAATATTTTAAAATCAATTTAAACCAAAATAATAAGAGAAAGTATTACAATTTTAAGCATTTGTAGTTGTGTAAAGAGGATTTTGGTGTGCTTAACAGTACCCACTAGGATGCCCTCGTAAAGCAACGTAAATACATGATACATGTTAAGGGCTTGTCTTTAGTATCACATTGACCCCACAAAAGAGGAAATTACCTCAGAAAGTTGAAATTGCCAAAGCTAAAAATAAAACAGAATTTAATAAATGAATACCGGTACATAAATAACACAATTCTAGATTATTTCATTGTAGAGATTTCCGCATGGGGTCATTGGAAATATATTATGTGATATTATAAAATAAAATGTGGTTTAGCTTACAAATTATAAAATACTATTGTTACCTTATGTAACAACGTTAAAGCAACATTTAAAATCCAAACTGTGTTTTACATGTTAAAGTGCGCAGGTGAAAACCATTAAATCTGAAGTACTATCATTATCTGCCACATCCTTCACTTCACTTGTGTTCACTTGGTTTTAAAATGTTTTTAAAGTTTCCAGTTTCAGCCATAATTCAAATAAGGAAAAATACAGGAAAACTGCATTAATGCCGTCAGAAATGTCCTGCATGAGTAAAAATGGAATGCACACTGATTATAAGAATTTCTGAGATTACCAGCTTGAAAAATCCTCTTCTAAAGAATATTTAAATAGATGATCATTTGGCTCAAATTCGTTTTTTTCTACTTTAAATAGAAAAGATGCCAAAAAATTGTTTATCATCAAACTGTCTGCAGTTCTAAGTGGATGGGGTATCAACTTTGCCCTCATACACAGTTACAAAAAGAAACTTTTGTGTTCCTTGTTACCAAGAACTTTAATTTTCCCATAGAAAAAAATTAAAAAAGAACAAAAGAGAAAAGTGGATGTTTTAACTGGTTTAATCATTTCCCAAGCATACTCTATTTAAAAACGAAAGAACATCTTCCCTCAGTTTTTTTAAATAAAAGTCAAACATGCACCATGATGTGTACCACTTCATCGGTTTTTTTTTTAACAATAAAAACATTTCAAAATATTTACAGTGATACAAAGTTTAGGTGTGAACGCAGTATACAGGGGCTGGGTAAAGCACCTACTGAGATAAACAGCACAATGACGCCCCCCCCCCAAAAAAAAAGTGATCTATTACACTTTTCTTTAACTTAGCACATCAAGGTAGAAAAATACAGATCAGGACTGGGTTTAGTTCAATGTGCAACAAAATCTACATAATATGTACATTTCAAATCAAACCAAGAGGTTTCAGAATATGATCTATGGCAGAATAGATGGTTTGTATTTCTGCTCTAATGTGCACAAAAGCAGAGCAAAATCATTGCTCTTTTTCAAGTAATCTTCTGTGTGCCCATTTTTACTCAACACTTTCCCAAATTTCCTTTTTGAAAACAGGGTGCCAACAATTTTTTGGCCAAAATGACAAAGATATAACCCTCACGTTCTGATCCATCTGAAGTCTAACTGCTGTTTCGCATGTTCATTTTAAAGCTTTGACTATTGATTTATTATGGAGAGAAATTAGACTCAGTCGGATTTGTGCGTGCGTAATTCTTGATTTGTGCGTAAATTAGGATTTGTGTATGCATATTCTTGCTTTGTGTGTGCGTAAATTAGGATTTGTGCATAAATTTGGATTTGTGCGTGATTTGTTACTCACATAATATGTTTTGTGTACAAGTTAAAAAAATATAAAATGAAAAAAATACAAAATGCAATTTACGTATGCACAAATTAAGATTACAACAGCTTGAAACTACTTACACACACACATCTTTAAAAAACACGCACGAATCCCTTGTTACGCACATCCGAAGCCAAAGTTACGCACGGATCTACCGTGAGACTGTTTTCACGTCTCAAAAATTCGTCCGTAAGTGCTGCGTTTAAATACAAGTGGAATGCTCGGTCATTAGAATTTTCCAATCAGCCTTCCCTTCTAAACGTATTTAAACGTATAATATACTTTTAATATACATATTAGCGTTTAAAAGTGAACGTCATATTCTCAGATAATAGTTTTTATTTTCCTTTAAATTTTTTTTAAGCCTTGCTACACCCACTGAAGGAAATGCGTTTAGAAGGGAAGGCTGATTAGAAAATTCTAATGACCGAGCATTCCACTGGTATTTAAACGCAGCACTTACGGACGAATTTGTGAGACGTGAAAACAGTCTCACGGTAGATCCGTGCGTAACTTTGGCTTCGTGTGTGCGTAACAAGGGATTCGTGCGTGTTTTTTTAAAAATGTGTGTGTGTAAGTAGTTTCAAGCTGTTGTAATCTTAATTTGTGCATACGTAAATTGCATTTTGTATTTTTTTCATTTTATATTTTTTTTAACTTGTACACAAAACGTATTATGTGAGTAACAAATCACGCACAAATCCAAATTTATGCACAAATCCTAATTTACGCACACACAAAGCAAGAATATGCATACACAAATCCTAATTTACGCACAAATCAAGAATTACGCACGCACAAATCCGACTGAGTCTAATTTCTCTCCATAATTTATCCTCTAGGAGAACATGTCTTAGAGAAGGACCACTTTACACAACTTGGTTGTACTCACAAAGGTTTAGGCAGCAGGCTCCTTACATGTCATGTTAATGCAGTTTTTTCTTTTCCTAAAAATGTGGTGGTTTCATGCTCCTACAGTAAGCACACGTGTATATAAGACACTACACATTTGATCATGAAAACACTTAAGCAGCTTTAGGGTTGGGCAACACAAAACACAGTGAGAGTTCAAAGTAACTTTTTTATGGCAGCTTGATTAAATTGTGTGTTTTTGTTGCTGGCTGGTGGGTGGATGGGTGGATGGATGGAACAGGTAGTTGCTATAAGGCAAATGGGGGTGGGGGGTGAATCCAGTTCACACCTATTTGAGGTTAGTCTCTTGAAAAATGTGAAAAGGTGGCAATGCAGACAAAGATCTCTAGAAAGAGGATCATTTTTAGTTGTTAGGTTCTCTTGCTTCCCAGTCTCTTAAAAACACTGACAGCCTTGATGTCCATCTGAGCTCCTCCAGCATCTCCTCCTGTTCCCCCCGCCCCTGTGCTGCTGCTAACCTTTGAGTTTGCTAGAGCCGATCTGTCCTGCACTCTCGGTTTGGTGCTGGTCACCCTGTTGTCCTGCGTGTCAGCAGGTGTTGGAGCCGCTGCAGCGCTCGTGACTGGGACCTTGCCCAGTCTCTGGAGGACGCTGATCTTGGCCGGCGGTAGCCCGTTCAGGGTGGAGGAGGTGGAAGAAGATGTGGGTGCGTCAGAAGAAGAAAGCTTGAATTTGGCTCCTAGGCGCCGCAGGGTGGTTGGGGCGGCTTTTTTGAATGGCTTCTTCTTCTGCGACGGAGACAATTTCTTGAGGACACCAGCGTACTGGAGGACAGAGCCTTCGCCATCACTGTCATCCGCATCTCCTATGTTTTCAGCCACGGCTCCTGGATTCAGAGCGACCACGGTTTCCCCTCCGTCGAGGCGACTGAAAACACCAGTGGGCTGCTGAAACATAGGAGCGCACACTGAACTTTAAAATGCTGCCTGGAGCTGACAGATCTGTAAAGCACACAAGCCTCACCTTGCTGTTGCTGTTTGTTGTGTCTGCCTTCGACTCAGCTCCAAGTCGTTCAAACACAGAGGTACGTTTTAAACCTTTTAAGAACAAAAACAACAACACGATCAGAAAGCTCAAACATTGACCAGCATCGTTTGTCTTTTTGATTCTTAAGAAAACAAATATTTTCATATTTTTTCAGCAAAAAAAAGATAGTTTGAATTTTTTTCACTAGCATTCTGTCCCATATTGGTTTATTTGTAATTTGAAGACCGTCAAACACATTTTCTCAACATCTCCACCTAAAGTGCTTTGTATTCTTTGTTGTCCTGTGTGACAACAGGGGTTAAAGCCACTGCATGCCTTTAATTTGAAAGCCACTGCATGCCTTTAATTTGAAAGCCACTGCATGCCTTTAATTTGAAAGCCACTGCATGCCTTTAATTTGAAAGCCACTGCATGCCTTTAATTTGAAAGCCATTCTCCACTGTGGTGTCCACTCCAGGTTGAGGGACTGACATAACAAGCAGGCGCTGAAATTGTCAATCAATCAATCAATCAATCATTTGTAGACCACTTATAAAAGCAGAGGCAACCAAAGCGCTGAACATAAAATCAAATGTAAATAAAATCACTAAACAAAATGATACAATAACGAAACAATAATAACAAAACATTAAAATCAATTAAACAATAGAAGTAATAATCAAATGAAAACAATAAAATAATAAAATTCACAAGCTGGCCCACTAGATCTGCTCGCTGGAGTTAAAGGCCTGGGTAAAAAGAGGAGTTTTTTTAAAGTGTCTTAAAATCACTGATGGTGCCGGCAGACCTGACAGAAAAAGGGGAGAGCATTCCAGAGTTTAGAAGCTGAAACTGAAAAGGCTCCGTCTTCCTGGGTTACAAGTCGAGTCTCGGGAACCATTAAAAGCTAGTGATCTTCAGATCTTAGGACTCGACGTAGACGATAAAGATGTAAAAACTCGTGCAACCATAACAGCTAGAAATGTTCTTGTAGATGTCATTCTCAGGGGAGCCGAAGTGCACATTTGGGGCCACCAGGTTTGTCTGATTGGGTTCAGGCAGGGTTCATGTGTCTAATACGGCTTCTACAGATTTATCTAAGGCAGTGTTTTTCAACCTTTTTTGAGCCAAGGCAAACTTTATCCTTGACAAAAATCCTGCGGCACACCAGCATCCAAAAATTAAAAAAGGAGAAACTCTAGAGACTGTAATGATGTACAGTCCCTCCACAAGGTTTTTTTTTAAAGTTGTAATAAAAGTTAAGTTAGTTTTCAGTAATAATTTTCAACTAAATTATTTGACATTTTACCCTGGTAGTTGTCTTTCCCTTCAGTTTATTAACATGAAATTTTGTGAAACCTCAAAAAAAAACAAATGTATTCTTTCTAAATTGTGATTTTTTTTCAATGTTGGTGCAAAGGCAACTGTAATTTTTGAAAAATTATATGTTCACAATATGTTTGATAAATCTCTTATCAAAATGTCTTTAATAGAATCAAATAAACACAAAGTCATTTACGATCTTTCATATTCCTAACTACTCAGTGTTTTATCAGGGCCTGTTGGGATGAACACAGAGCTGATCTAAGGTATGAAATGTTTTTTCAAGAGCACAATTTACACACAAGGTTATTCAAAGTGCTATTTCACAGAGGTAAGCAATAAAGAGAAACAGGATAAGAAGGCTTAGTACAAACTGGGACTCAGCTCTGAATTGTAAACGTCAAGACCTGTTTCTTCAACCCAGAAGAGCAAGAATGAATCATTCCTCATCTCCTGAGGAAAACTCCTATGTACTATGACACACTGAGTGGCTGTAAGCAATCCAACTCCTGTCTGACGACTCGCACGCCAGCAACTCCTGAATGTAGAGTGGATTCCAGCGTGATTAGAGGTGAGCCCGACTGGTCATCCATTTCAACCTAGCATACCAGCCCACAGTCTATAGAGTTTACATGTGCCTTTTCCTCACATTAATTTAATTAATTTTCAACCCATATGGTTGCAAAATGAACAGTCTGCTGTAAAAGCAATCCGTCAATCCAAGCCTGTTACTTCCAGCACATTTTTTTGTGTATAAAGTATTACATTTAAAACTTAAATGTCCGTGAACAGCTCAAATAGACCTTTCCTTTATGGTGTTATATAATTAGAAATTCAGCTGTTGACCAGGGGAGTTTAGAAATCAGCAGGTTAAAAGCAGTAGAATAGTTTGTTCAAGAAGAACATTGTAAGGTGTATAAAGAAATAGGGTAATAGCTTTCCACCGTCTTGGATGGAAACAGGTTCATGCCTGTTGTACTGCATCAAATTGAATTCTCTGGCTGACAATGGTCGGAAGAGAAACAGGTTGAAGCAATAAACTGCAAAGACTGCACATCTAAAGATTGCAAGGCTGTGCAGCAAACACATCGTTAGTGTTGAGTGGGTAAGGAGACATGGGATCTCCTAAGGTTTCATCGTATTTCCAGCGTGATTTATGATATAAATGTATAGACACAAAGCCCACATTGACAGAATGATAGAGTGATTGTGAAGTGAGAAAGGAACCCAACGAGAACAGTGGACAACAGGGCTTCATATTAATTCCAAAGACGAGTTTAGAAACTACCTTAGTTGTTTTTTTATTAGTGGGTTAATTGGAAGCTTTGTTGGCAAGCCCACTGGGTCAGGCCTACCTTTCTTGGCCTGTTGGGCCAGGAGTCGGCGTGTGCGGGGAGTGGTCCCCTGGGGCATGTTGATGATGTACTTGCCTTCCATTTCAGCTGTCACCCGCCGACGCTTCCCTGCTGGCAGGCCATTCCCCTCATCAGCAGGCTGACTTACAACTGAGAAGAGGGGAGCCCGAACATTTAGACAGGTCTTTGTAAGAACCACAACATAAAACCAGAGTAAAGGAAACTTTCTGTTATCTACCTGCTTTGTTGTTCTTATTTGCTTGTGTGTTGGAAACCGTAACACAGAGGCGGTTGTCGGGTCTGCGAGCGGGGGTGGCTGGTGGGGATTCATGGCTCAGGGCATTGGCTATCATGCGGGTAGCAGCTGAGCACAAACAGGAAACATCCTCAAACAATTGTTCATTCAAAAATTATAACATTCTTTACTAAAACTTGAGATCGAGTCTGTCATAGTTGAAGTGTACCTACGATAAAGACCTCTCCCATTTGTCCCACTTAAAGGACAAGTTACTGACAAAGTACTTTTTGTCCAACTGTACAAACACGTCTAGTGCAAATAAAATTGAATTCTGACAAATGGGGAACCTTTCAAAACTGGAACCGCAGCTTAATGTCTGTTTGTCACAGACCTACATAATGTCTGACAGTAACTGCTGACAAAATAACAACCTTTCACTGTTCTGACTGATCAACCGATTTTACAGTTTCAGCAAGGCAAACTAATGTTAAATGTTCAAGACTCTAGCTAAAAACCTTATAAAAATGACATCATCTCTGAAGATTTTTGAAGGATACTGCCCATTAAGCTTATTCACAGTATGAAAAAACAGACTTAAGGTTGTGCGACTTTTACTTTTCATAAAAACACATTTTGCTTACGAGTATTAGCTGTTTTTCTGAGCTCAGCTTGAACACTCGTCTGTCCTGAGGAGATAGCTTCCGTAGCCATTTTGCACATATCCTTCAGATAGACCATAAAAAACAGCAGAATTAGAAATACTTTAGTAAAGATTTCTCTAAAACAATTTTTGAACTCTAGAAATCTTTTACTTGGGATCCAGATATAAAAACTAAATATAAACCATTACAACTAATATGTTATACTAGGATTACTATCTAGAAAAATATGTAATTGAGGATCAATAGAAAGACAGAAAATAACAATACCTACAGTCAGGACCATAAATATTTGGACAGACATTCTAATTTAGTTTCTGTGCATTACCACAGTTAATTTTAAATAAAACAACTCAGATGCCATTGAACTGCAGACTTTCAGCTTTTATTCTATGGGTTGAACAAAAAGATTGCATAAAAATGTGAAAAACTAAAGCATTTTTAAACACAATCCCTTCATTTCATGGGCTTGTAAGTAATTGGACAAATTAAATAACCGAAAACAAAATGGTCATTACTACTATTTGGTTGAAAACCCTTTGTTGGTAATGACAGCCTGAAGTTGCTTTGGCTGCATGTTTTGGGTCGTTGTCCATCTGCATTGTGAAACGCCGCCCAATCAGTTTGGCTGCATTCACCTGGATCTGTGCAGACGGTATGTCTCTGAATACCTCAGATATTCATTGGGCTGCTTCTGTCCTGTGTCCCGTCATCAATAAACACTAGTGTCCCAGTGCCACTAGCAGCCATGCAGCCCAGACCATCACACTGCCTCCACCGTGTGTTACTGATGTTGTAGTGTGCTTTGGATCATGAGCTTCTCCACGCCTTCTCCTTACTTTTCTCTTGCCATCATTGTGGTAGAGGTTGATTTAGGTTTCATCTGTCCAAAGAATGTTTTTCCAGAACTGTGCTGCTTTCTAGCAAAGTCCAATCTAGCCTTTCTAGGCTTGAGGCTTATGAGTGGCTTGCATCTTGCAGTGTACCCTCTGTATCTACTTTCATGCAATCCTCTTTTTATGGTAGACTTGGATATTGATACGCCTACCTCCTGGAGAGTGTTGTTCACTTGGTTGGCTGTTGTGAACGGGTTCCTCTTCACCATGGAAATGATTCTGTCATCCACCACTGTTGTCTTCCGTGGACGTCCAGGTCTTTTTGCGTTATTGAGTTCAAAAGTGCTTTCTTTCTTTCTCAGGATGTACCACACTGTTGATTTTGCCACTCCTAATACTGTAGCAGTTTCTTCTTCTTCTAAATGCAAGCATGAGTCCTCTAATCAACTCCAGGCCTTTTATCTGCTTCACTCATAATGACATAACAAGGGAATTGTCCACACCTGCCCATGCAATAGCATGGAAGTCAATTGTCCAATTACTTACGAGGCCATGAAATGAAGGGATTGTGTTTAAAAATTCTTTAGTTTTTCACATTTTTATGCAATTTTTTTGGTTCAACCCATAGAATAAAAGCTTAAAGTCTGCACTTCAATGGCACCTGAGTTGTTTTATTTAAAATTCACTGTGCTAATGTACAGAAACAAAATGAAAAGAATTTGTCTCTCTGTCCAAATATTTATGGTCCTGACTGTATATATTTTTTAAATGACATTTTATATTTATATTTAACATCATAAAAATGGTTTTTGTGTCTACTAAAAGCAAATCCAGAACTCACCTGTCTATAGACCTGCTTGGCGTGTTTAAGGATGGCAATGATGTCTCCTATGACAGTAATGCCGAGGTCCATCATGATGTCTTTACTAAGGTCCATTAGCATGTTCTTTTGGATTCTGTCAAGAAATCATAACTGTTATGGAGATGACTAACACAAAAATATGTACAAAGTTAAAGAAAAGAAGGCTTTCGGGTACCGGTGATCCACAAAGGAAACTGCATATGTGACAGCCAGACTAGCAGGGATACCTGCATCTTTAAAAAACTGAATCCACTCTGATGTGCCTGAAAAGAAGATGATGTGCTTTTAACATGACATCGGCAAACAGTGTAAGGACATATTTTTAAAAAAGGCTTAAAAAATGTCAGAGTTAAAGCTGGTTATCACCACAATTACTAAAGCAGCTACATAACAACTTGATTTAACGTTTCTCTTTATTTAATTTCTAAAACCTTTATTGTTTGTGTATTGTTGCAGTAAAAATTGCTAGCAATTTTAACCAAAAAAGGAACTTATAAAACTGAGCGAAAATTTGACCCCCGCCACATACCGGTACTCATTTTTCTTCTGTTTGAGTCAAATTGTTCATAGCCAGTTTTGTCTTAAAATATTTCATATGCATGATCAACTTCGGATGGACAATAAATATGCAATTAATACTATATGATTTATGGCACTAAAAGTAAATCTATCATCTTGACCAAAAAAGAACGATGTTAAAGTCAACTCCAGTCATGGACTGATGTTGATTTTTTATCCTGACATTGAACTAGTCATGGGCAGCTGGGGGTTATTTATAGACACACGAAGGCTGAACATTCAGACACGAAAAAAACAGAAAGACGAGTCTCAGCTGTACCCTCAGTCCAAAATACTCAAAAGGTATAAAAGTATCATTTAACACGTGGCGTATCCTAGTAAACGGAAATTGCTGGTGAATAAGTCGCAGTCAAAATCGACGGATGTGTTTGTCATGATTTATAAAACTTGCACTTATGATTTGAGGAGATTGCTTGAAAGCATGAAAACCAGATTTACTGTAACATATTTTACATTTAGCAGTCCAGAACTGACTAAAACACATACGGTTTAGCAGATAGTTCACAGCTGCTGTTTCAACAATGAAGATGTATCATATATTAAATACACCGACGGAGGCTCCGGTTTTGTTACTGGAACTACTCGTTTGCGTCTTCCGCCCGGGAAGCGATAGCCGCCGAGAAATTAAAGGCAGCTAATGTCTTGTTTTTTTGGTAACTACAACTCAGCATCTTAGAAGATTGACTTAACTCACACAGCCGTCAAGACTCGGCAAGACTGGCAGAAATATTTCAAATATTACCGAGCGTAATGACTAGCTAGCCAGGCCTTTCAGCTCTCACCTGTTGTCACGGACGCCATGTTTGCAACAACTGTATTGTGACGTCAGTTCCTTTAGTAGTCGAACTGCAGCTTCCGGGGGAACCTAAACAATCAAGCGAATGTATTTATTATTTTAAACCACTAGAGGTTGATAGAGAGCATGACTCACATGAAGTCAAAAATAACACAACCAACATTACAACTAACATTACGACTACTAGTGCTACAAACAATTATATTAATAAAATACAATATTATTTTAACTTTATAGTTATTTGCCACATCAATAGTCTGTACTTATATAACTTTATTGCAATTGTGAGGCCCTTTTGTTATAAAGAACACAACTGTTTTTTGAGAGGTGAGGTTTTTTTTTACTTATTAAGGGAAGAGTTTTACTTACTAACGCATGGAGAAAGGAGAGAATAATATCCCAAAGTTGTGCTTAACTATTTCAAAGTGACATTACTCAGGTGGATGTAGAAAATAGTTCTCCAAATATTTATCCTTGCATGTGTAAAAACAAACAGTAAATTGATTAGTAACATAAAGATATATGATTTTAGAAAACGTTTGAATTTAGGCAACAAAAATTTAAAAAAGATTTAAAAAAAAAAAAAAAAAACAAGATAAAAACAGCCCTGCAACATGCTAGTGACTTGTCCAGGGTCTGCTCCGCCTTCGCCCAACAGTAGCCAGGTTAGGCCCCGGCAGCCCCGTGACCCCGAAAGGGATCCAGCGGGTCAAGAAGATGGATGGATCATACAAATTTCCAATCATAAATTACCTGCAGTTTCCAATGTTGTGCCAATATTATTGTGCAAAGTTTAAATAAATGCTACAAATTTTACAAAACACAAAGACTACTGGTTTTGTCCTCATAACTGTAACCAGCAAAGTAAATAAATAATTAAAACAAGGGAGTAGTTTTGTTTAATTTAATAAAACTGAGTAAAATAACTCATTGGAAAATTTTGTTTGGAGGTTTTACAGTGGGGTTCAGTTAAACTGAATTTATTTCTTTTTCTTCTGTTTTATTAAACGTATAGGACATGTTTAATTTGCTAAAATGTCACATTTTCACATTTTTCTTAAAAACATTCATGAAACAGCAGTTAAACGTTTAACCTTTTTTTTTAATTATTAATAAATGACCAGAAGAAAAAATCTTGACATTTTTTATTGCACTACTTCCCCCCTAAATCCTCCTTCTACCAGCAGAATTACTCATGTCATGACTGTTCCTGCAGCTTGCCATGTGAGCACTGGTGGTAGAGAAGATTCAAAGATACAGAAAGCAGACGCATAAAATACAAAGAGACTTGCAGTCACAGAAAATATGACTAAACGTGAAAAATTATAACAATCTGACCATAATTGTAGCTCTAACTGGGGTAGAATTATTCTTTTTAGGAGGCAGGATTGACAGACCTTAATGGGTGTTTAATTTAATGCATGAAGAATTATTTTTAAGCACTAGTTAGGAAGTTGAAATAAACAGGAAAGCAGCCACAAATAGTTGTAATAACTAACTAGTGGAATGGATAAAGACAGCTACCCTCATGGTTTTGAATTGAAATCCTCAAATCAATTATCCACGCCATTTACCATTTAATTTGTGCAACTGAAGACTCTTATTAGGGGACATATGTTTACTGAACTTGGAACTAATTTGGTATATCTTTCTCTTAATTTTATTATCCATTACATACTGGGACAAATTGAATCTTTGTGGACATGCAGGTGTGTCAAAATATTCCAATTATCATAAAAATGGAAAAGAGAAAAGCTAAATGTTTCCACTACACATTAAATTACATTTTCAAATTCACTAATACTAAACAAAAAATAAAAATAAAAAAACAAATTCAGAAGCAGATGAACTATTTTTTAAATATTGTCTTTATTTGTGTTGGTTTTCACAAACTGCAAATAAATGGCATTTGGTCCAACTAATTCAGGAGAAAGTTCATTCAACTATTACAGTTTATTGAAAGAAAGAAAAGACTGCAACTGTTGTGTAAATGTTTATGTTTAAAATAAAGGTGCCCTAATCCCATAATTGAAGTACTTTTACATAAGTCTCCTTGAAAAATGTGAAATCTCCAGTATTTTTTTTAGAAATTCATGGGAGCAAAATTGTAAACTATGTTCTTGATAAAATGACTCAATATTGGTGGGAAAAAATTGACCTATAAATCCTCTTTTTAGAGTTGGCATCAATATCCCTCATCAACAAATTCAAAGATTGATCTTTATCTGTGTTTCTGACAATAATTGCCTCCAAACAGATGGGATTTTAAACATTAGGTTAGCTTTCAAAAGTGTAACAAAAGCAAAGAAATACATGGTCACACTTGACATAATAGTAGCAGAGTCCAGTAACTGCAAGTTTTGCTACATGATGATCATCCAAGAGGATTTTAAGTATTGCATGTGATAACAGAAAAAATGCCAACTCCGAGCTCATGTGGGAACAGTGGAAAAATAAAGACATGTTACATTCACCTCATCATAGAAAAATAGTAAAAGCTCTTTTCAGTTGGCACGATTACAGCCATTGTACAGTACATGTAGGATGCAGGCAGGTCCTCTCTCTTATAACATTATTCAACGTTGATTTATTTTATTACACCATTTCCAATGTAGCACTTTTGTTTGTTTTCAAACAGATATTAAAACGGACAGTTTAGAGAAACAAATCAGATAACGTATTTAGAGGTTAGCAGGACTTGAGAGTGGAGTACAGATACACTTCATGGCTCATTAAGGTCAGTTTATCGCACTGAAAGATTTGCAGACAACTGAAATTGTCTGTGGGGAAACCACAGCATGATTACTGAGTTCTCAGAGCTTCTGCTAAAGGCAATTTACTGTTGTTAGCTTCTATTCAAAGTCAAGCAGCCATTTTCATTCATTTCCAGCCTTGGTAATGGCTGACAGACACCATCATTCCATGCGGCAATGCCTTATCATCGCAGTTCGATATAAGTAGCACCACAAAAATCTATGTACATGAGAACGTTGATTATATTTTATGCTTATTCTGACACTAGAAGATATTATTTTTAACAATTTGACGTGGAGGAAGTGAAAAGGCACTTCCACCATTTGTAAAAGCACAGTTGTCATTTAAGATGCTTTTGTTTGTTTTTTTAAACAGAGGTCTGCCCATTTTCTGACCACCAGGAGCCACATTGGAACAAGCATTCATAGTATTCTTTTAGAAAAAATAAAACATTTTCAGGATGTTTATTTCATGAAAATAAAGCTTTTTTTTCAGCAAATACAATCACATTTTTTAAACTCAAAGACAACATATTTTCTCAAGTGCAAACATGAATTAACTTGATTGGTCCGTCAGCCAAAGCTGAAACCATCTCCTTCAAACACACATTTCTTTTTAAAATGCTTCTATTGAGCACACTTGGCTGGTAGCAAGCAAACTTTGCAGGGAAATTTTCCACAGGTAAGAAATTATGTTGTCTTCTGAACACTTGAAAAGTATTAATGGTAACATTCAATCACTGGATGACTTTGTTTTCTCCACACTTTCCGAATAGGATCAAGTGGCATCAAGGTGTCAGTAGCTTTTGGACAGACCTCACAGGCGACAAACAACTCAAACAAAGGCATTACCACAACCTCATGAAATCATCATAATAAACACTTTAAATGCAACTTGGATAGCGCTTTATATTGTTAATAAAACATAAATACACATTGACAGAGGCAGTGACGTCGTGCTTCATGTTCAGGAATTGGGCTGTACTTTTAAACTCAACCTTTCTTTCTTTTTTTAAAAACATTTTTGGTCCTCTAGAAAAAATATTGTTTCTTTTTACTTTTGCTCTTCATTGGAAAAATTATTCCATTTCTGTCTGCAGACATTCATACTTTACAATCATGGCACATACACTTATTCATATACATGCTACCTGTATAGATGTACATGTGTGTAAGTGTACAGTATATTTTTTGTAGTGCACAACATGCCTCTAAAGTTGCCAAATCAAAATACAATAAAATAATGAAACAATAAGTACAAGGCAGTACTAATAGTAACAGTTATTTGGAAATCTGTCTTTCAAAACAGCAGATTAAAAAAATAAAAATACAAGAAATGCAAACAGCACAGGAGAAAGCAGAGATCAATGCAAAACGGTGAATCATACAAACAAATAAACAATAAAAATATATAACAAGTCTCACTCAAACGTCCAGAAAAAAACAAATTGTACAATTTCACAGGCAAAGATAGGACGCTCGCTCCACAATAATTAGCCCACACGTTCCCCTCTTTTTGTCTTTCTGCGTGCTCACTCGCCAAATCAACCTCCATAAAGAAAGAAAGAAACGGGCCCGGTGCCTCCGAGTGGACACACTCACAATAAACGCACCTCATCTCCTGTCAGATGACTGAGGAAGGCACAGAGGCCACTGAGCCCAACTACTAGAGGCTGTCTCAACCTTTACGTTGAAGGAGTACAAATCCAAAACACATAGCGTCCCTCCTCTAAAGAAAGGCATCGACTCACATTTGATAGTTTATGACCCAAAAACAAGAGTTGCTGCTGCAGTCTTCAGTTTTTTCTGACTCCTGTTAGTTAGAATACAAGCATATAGACTCGTGGTTTTGAGGCTGTTTGACATAATTTTTCTGAGGTCTGTAATCCAGCCGGCAAGAACAGAACTGTTTTTTTTTTTTTTGCTTTGTTTCATATTTGGCTTCTTTTTCTCAACAGTAGATCCCAAAAGTGGAATGTTTAGAAAGGAATCCTCCTCAACTGAGAGTTCAGCAGAATTTCACCTCTTCCTCTAAACTTCCTTGGTTTCTTTTCAAATGTTCTCCAGCGTTAAAACAGATCAAAAGTATTCTTAACTGCATGAACAACAAGTAAAATGGCTCAGCATGCTTTAAGATTGTAGCTATATGTCATTGAAGTGATCTGAGCATCAAGCTCCAAGAAAAGCTTCCTCTGATATGGGAGGTGTGTCCTTATCCTTGAAAGACAGGGCGCAAAAAGGCATGTTAGTCTGGTCGGCTTTCACTCAAGGTTCCAAGGGCTGGACGGGTTCTCGAGGCTCTCGGGAATCGAAGACTTCAAAGAGTTGGAGGAACATAGAGACAGAGGAGGAAAAAAAAAACAGAGATGGGCAGAGATGGTTCGTATGGCAGGTAGACAGCCGAAGACATTTTTTTTTCATTTTCTTTTAAACAAAAGAAGAAAGCACATGACTCGGAGGATGCTGTGACACTGAGATCCCGAATTTGCCAAGTCCAAGCAGCAAATGAAGAAGCAGAGAGAAGGCGAGCAGGTGAAGAGTAAGAGGTGAGTGAGAGATCAGCAGTCTGTCTCCCACAAGAAAAGACCCTGCACAAATTGTCCTTCATCCCTATTTCAGACTTTCACAAATACATTCAACAATAAGAAGAGGGGAGAAAAGAATGGAAACGGATGAGAGCAACAGCACTAGCAAAAGGACAACCGACAGAGGGAACAAGGTGGGGGCACTTGTGCTTGTTGGTGTGAAGCACGAGCATGTTAAACTGTACTCCAATAGAGTATCTGCATCAAAGAATTCATTGTGAATTATCTAATAATTAAAAGCACTTAAAATTGGCAACACACAGCACGTGTATAACTCACTTTCCATTCACGTATCGTGGAGTGTTGCCAGTATGCTCATTAATAAAAAATAAAACTTTATTTATTTGGTCAACAACAAAAAGTTGGATTGATTTGAGTATATTTTGTATAATTTGTTATTGAAATGGTGTAAACATGGCTCCAATTAGGTGTTTTTTTTTCCAAGATCTGAGACTGAGTGCTTCCATCCTTTTACTGTACTATTGTACATGTCTCAGCCTTTTCTTGCACTGATCATCTTGTGTGTGTGTGTGTGTTAAATGTATAGTCATGTGTTAGTTGCTCAGAGCGCCAGCAGAGAGGGCGAGTTCAAGGAATCAGATGACTGCTCGCTACTGCTGTTCCGCTGGTTGGCACTGACCCCGCAGGCTCCCTCTGGGTAGGTGAACACAAATGAAGATGTGTATGAGGCGTTGTAGCTGCCAATGGCCGCATCGTCATGGTTAACACCACCACCACTGTCACTGGCCATAAGGCATGGCCCACCAGGTGCCGACTCACTTGAGCCATAGAAAGAACTAGAAAACTCTACCTCCTGCATTAATCCTGGTTGTGGCTGCTGGACTTGCTGCTGCTGTCCTGGAGGCTGGGGCTGTGTGGGGGCCGGATGGGTTGGGTAGGCAGGTGGCATATAGAAAGAGTCTTCCTTCACAGTCAAGCCCACAATGGAAACAGGTGGCTGTAAGGCTGGGGTAGGTAGCTGGGGCTGCACCGGGGGAAGCTGCATCGAACTCTGCTGAGGCTGGTCCTGGTATGGAATCTTGCAATTCGGCTGGTGGGCCACGAGGACAAACTCCAGACGCTCTTTCTCTTTTTGCAGCTCTGATATCTCCGCTTCCAATTCTGCTTTCTCTTCCTCCAGGATGTCAGTCTCCTGTGAGGGGTTACAGAGAATGAAAAAAAACATTGGAGAAAACGTTTAGAGGACAAAGAAAAAAGTGAGGGATGTGCTGGAGACAAAATGTGCAGCAGACAAAAAGAAGATAATAATAGATTTAGTGAATTTTTCATCCAATTGGACAGCATTCCTTCGCTTTCATGGCAGTCAATCTCAGAAAAGAGCTCCCAATGTAAATGCTGAGGATACAAAGGTCTCTCAGGAGAATCTTTATTACACCCCATTGCCTATATCTGTACAAATAAAGACTATTTTTACTCTATAATGAGACTTAAGATTACTTAAAGTAAATAATAATAATCACGTGTTCTGGTAGTTAAAAGAGAACGGAACTCACCGACTGCAGTCTGTCCGTGAGCTCCCGTCTACGGTTTCTGCATTTGGCAGCAGCCAGCTTGTTTCTCTCTCGACGAACGCGTCTCTTTTCCTCTTCTTCAGGTGTCAACTGCAGTAAATGAAAAAAACAACTTAATTAAAGACTGGTTTTTATTTGAAAAATATAATTTTAATGTGTAGGCAGTAGTGTTAAACATAAATAAAAGGTCTGAATTAACACAAAAAAGGAAACTTTTTTTTTTTAAACATAGAATAGTCAACAAGCAACCAACTCAAGCACTCAAACTTACTAACACACAAATATCTCCATCTTCACTCACAGACTCTTCTCGGGCACGGCGGCTGCGGGTTCTGGATTGGCGCATTGGGCCAGGTGCTGACCCTGAAGCTTCTGAAGATGAAGGAGTGTAACCAGACCCAGAGGAAAAACTGGGTCCGGGCATATCATAGGGGTCAACCAGTGATACTGGCTGGGTCATAGTTGTGGTGCCGGTGGAACTACTTTGTCCAGAGGCCTGGGAGGAGATGAGGGTTGGTTGCACCAACCACTGCAGGTCCTGACTGGTGGTGATGGCGGTGACAGTGGGAACGAATGATCCGGGCATCTCACCTCCAGCGCTTGTTCCTGGCCCACTACCCACAATGCTCAAGCCAGTGCCTGCTGACACACACTCCTGAGCAAAAGATATGAGCAGTTACACTTCACATAGAGAAAAACCTAGGACAAAAGCATTCACATATTGATTCCATTTTAAATGTTGTTGTAAAGGGAACAAAAAATGCATTTAACTGAACTAACATTGAGATTGTATTTCTAGCTTTTTTAGAACCATCACGAAATCATCAACTTAAGTTTATTTTAGATTTACAAAAAACGTGTGTTTTCAAAACGAATCAAAGTCTGAAATAAGGTGCAGATTTTAAGAAACCAACTTGTTTGAATTAAAACTTCAGGGCATCTGCTGAATGCTAAAAACTTAAGTTTGAGTTTAGATAAAAAGTTATCCATGAATTAGCTGTTTTTTTAACCAATAAAATATTTTTAACCTATTATTTATTATCTCTTTGCTGTTTTTAATAGAGCTACGGTAACAACGTAATTTCCCCTTTGTGGGATCACTAAATTCTATTCTATTCTATTCTATTCTATTCTATTCTATTCTATTCTAGTTCAACATTATTGCTGTGTCATAACACTGTCTGGTGTTGGGCCAAAATTGGATCTTGCTCTTGCCGTTGTTTTATTTTAGTCCCAGGTTCCATTAATAACCATTTAAAAGCGTGTGTAGTCGTTGCGACGGTCTCTAAATGGCTGCCGGGTCGACCAATCATTTTGCTCGAACGGCCTGTTAACCCCTCCTCCTCCTTCGTCACACCCCCGGTGTTCCCCCTGGCAACGCGACGTAGCGCTCCAAAATAGAACACGGGTTTACGTCACGGCAAAGCCTATGGGAAAGCAGAGCGTGTGGACGGAGCGAAGCGTTAGCGGGGAGGGGTGGGGCTTCGGTGCTTACGTAATAGAGTTCCAGCATGCTGTCTTCCGCTCTGCGGCGTGCAGCCGGAGCAAGTTTTCAAAGCGGCAGTCGCGTCTGGAAGATTGTATAGACCAGTGTGAAACTAATGTCTAACTGTTCTCATGAAGTAGAAAATTTATCGATTTAAGGAGTTGGTCGCGTCCCTAATAAGTATGTTTTAAAATACAATATGGTTTAGCAAGAGTTATTTTCCGGAAGACTTGATTTCAGAAGTGTATTATTGCATAGTCATCTGAACATATAGATCAGGCCAAGTTACGGATCACACCTTGGGTCAAAATTAATATTACCTTGATTGTTTTTTTTTCTTTTAATGTACCAACAGGTCTATCTTACCTGTGGAGCACTAGTGGTGGGCGGGCTCCCGAAGGAGTCCACTGAGGACAGATATTGGGACTCTATGGATGGAGACGAGCTTCCACGGGATCCACTGTCGGGGTCACCGGGGAACCCTTGGTACATCTCCCCGCAGGGACCGAAAGAGAACGAGACGCCTGCAGTGACCAGAGAGTGCGCCAAATCACCTGCAGCGGGGACACATGTGAAAATAAAAAAATGATTTTTTTTTTTCTTTTCATTTTTGGGAGGGGGAGACTATTTCATCCTCCTTTGCAGAAAAAAATAACAAGACATTTTTTGCCTCGTTCAAAGCGCAAAACCATTCCGAAAATTTCGGGAAAGTCCTCGCTAACGTGCTGTCACTTAATCATAAAAGTGGTCTTACCTTTGTAAAACGTTTTGTTATTCCCGTGAGAGATCGTCCTGGTTTCTTTCCAAAGAAGTTGCATGAAGAAGTTAGTTCCAGTTCTCCGCGTTTCGTGGGAGAGCGATCTTCTTGAAACGTCGTAAAAACTCAGCTGTACATCCCTTCTCCGCTCCTCGGCGCGCTATCTCATGTCCATATAGTCCATCAGCCGAGCACCGGAGGGCTTTGGTTTATAACACGGTGAGCAGCGGCGGGTCGTGTCGTATGAATGAAGCCATCTCAACAAACCAAGGCATTTCTACATTTCACGCCCCGCCCCGGATAGGAGTTCCGCTGACGTACATGCCCATATTTGAGCCTCGTGTTGTGTTTGGTATCCTTGGTGACGTTGAGGGATTCCCTCTAACACTGAAACGTACCAAAAGCTTACCTCGCCAACGGATAATAATAGTTTTTTTTAAGTCCACATGCTAGAGATTTTCTCACCGTCTGACGAGAGGAAATTTTTTGAAAAACTTCAGTGATAGAAATGGAAAATATCTATTTTTGCGACTAATATTGGAACATATTTTTATCTATAGGAAGTCGTGATTTATTTTATGGGGTAGGCTTATCATCTTTTTTTTTACTCAGTGGTTACAATTTTTGCCCAGTGAACAATTGATCTTATCTATTTTATCTTCAATAGTGGAACAGAGGCATGGTTGCGGGGTGGAATCCCGTCGGTATGAGGGAAATCCTGCAGGAAAGTTTCTCAAGACACGCCCATGACTTTGTAAGTTTAGATATTAATCAGAGAAAAGCCTCCTTTTCATAGGTGAACACTCCCATATTGTTCTTCGTATGGATTAAAGTAGAGACTATAAGTAAACATGCGACTCTACCAACTTTTAGGAGTCAATGGCAAAAGTTTCTCAGTTTTTTAATCAATGATTTTTTTTTCTCGCAAAAATTTCCATTAAAAGCAACGCGAGTGGGCAGCAATGACGGAAATCAGTTCTTGTCATTGTAAATAGACGAACATAAGTGATTCACATGTATGCCTACACGCAGACAGGACTGGGAATGTTGCAGGTGGGAGGCTGGCTTTGCTTGGGGTCGCCCCACATTCCGACAAACGGGAAGACCGCGTGGCATCTCATGAATGAGCCGCTGAAATACCAGGCTCTGATGTCAAACAGTGTTACTGGGCGGGCATGCTGCTGCGAAAAGGTTACAGCTACAGCTGATGTGTGAAAAGTGGTGAGCGAAAAGGGAAGGAGTACGGGATAACGAGTGATTAGTCAGAGCACCGAACAACGTCATTAGCGAGGATTCACGGAGGACGCTGTGTCCCGTCCGCGCTCCCGCTGCCGGGGCTGCGCTGCTGTGGCGGGATGACTAACTCCGTCAGTGGAAGTTTTTCATGATTAGGAATTATTAAGGCGAATGACTGAAAACGCACACGAGCGCAGCCTAAGAAAAACACGGAGTAATTTTGTCTGATTTGATGAGATGCACCAAATTATACACAGCTGACAAATGCGCGTACTTAGTAACAATAATTGTTTATGACAAAACATACTATGGCAGCGCATTAACGTCTAAAATTGCAAGTGACCAAATAAAATCTATTTTAATCCTAAACATAGTGGAAAAAAAGATTCCTTGTTGTAAAAGAAGTCGCAGGGACCATGTGCTATCCATGGGGTTTGCAGTATGTGTGTGCAGCGTTCTGTCACCATGGAAACGCCGTCGCTTCTGACGCAAAGACGTATAAATTTGGTCCTTTTTTGTTTTGCCGCTTAGCAACCGGTTTCCGTGGCAACAAGACTTGGGCAGAAGCACACAATATGGCTTCCGGATTCTTTCTGTGCGGAGTACATACACGACCAAGCAGAGGCTTATTAAACATCAACTCGCGACGTTTTTGCGTCGTTTTAAACAGTTTTCGTTTATTTGTACGTTTGTTCGTGGCATACCGGACGCTAATAGAAAGTAGTTCGAGCGTGGCTCATTTTCTACGAGTTGTTATTTTGTCGCGTACCACATAACAAGCTAGCATGTTTGATCGCCGGGGAGAAGGTGAAACACAGTGTCTGTAGTCAGACGTTTCTATCTAAAGCCTCTGGCTTCAACATTTCGCTAAGTGACACGTAGCCTCTTTAAAACTGGTCTTTAATCGTCGTAACACATTTTGTGGAAATAAATCCGCCATACTGTAAAAACAAAAACAAAAAAACTAACCATTCTGTAAGGGCAAACTCAGACGTCAGAAGCAGGGTGTACAGTAATTTGCTAGAGGGAAATAAGAACAGCCTAAAATTTATTAAAATTAGCAATTATTATAAGGTTTTCCCTAACAGCATATTGTTAATAATTCACAATATTACCTAAATACTGAAAAGTTTATTGCCATAGGATGCATCAGCCCTTTTTTAATGAAAATAATAATATCTTTGTAAAGTCATAAAAGTTTTCAAGTTTTTCCTTGAGTGTCTGCAAATTCACTACACATAAAGAATGTAGACTGGATTAAGTTTGACTGCAGTCTGAGTTATTTGTGTGGTTGGTTTGTTTGTTTGTTTACTGCTTGTGTTCGTTCAGATTGGCCAAGTCAGATGAAAATTATAGAGGCACAGTTATTCGAAACCCCTGACAGGCTTTGTTTTGCTCGGCCCTGTCTCTTAGCGTATTTTCGGGAAACCACTAGTCTGCACTGTGCTCGTGAGGCCAGGCCGTTTCCTCTTGGAAAGCTGGGCGTGTTTTCCTGGTCTGGTAAATGTTTGTTACCAGGCAACGGTTAGGCCTGTTCGACTTGAAAGTAGTTTTGTTTACGCCCCTTCTAGCTCCCTATCCCAACAACATTGCATAACTCTGACAGACTTTCTCCACCCCACTGAAAGAAATTTGATCAGTCTTCTTTCTCGAGCCAACCAACCAATTTTTTTCTAACCCCCTCAACTGTTTCCTGAAGTCTGCTGCACAGTCCAATCTGCTGTAAACTTGGCAAAACAAAAATGAAACTGAGAGCTTGAGTGTTTATGAAAAAGGTTGGTTTGTCTTTGAAGGCACCTACATAATAATCCCCAGATCTCATGTTATGTATTGAAAGTAGGGGGCTGATGTTTGCCCTTTCAGCTACACATTAAAACATAGGTAGTTGTCTAAATCCAGTAATTTCTTTCTTGGCAGAGATGAGCCCCCCCTCTGTGCCGTGCATGCAGTGTATTATCTAAAATAACAAAGGTAAAATTAAAAAGGCTGAGCTCTGCTTTAATGAATTTCAGTTTGGATAATAAAGTATGAACTTCTGAACCGGAGACGTCTTTTATTTTTCACTTAGTATTCAACTTCTCTGCTAAACTGAAAACACGAGTTTAATTTAATCCAGATTTTGCTCCAATTCAGCAATGCATCCAGAATGTTAGACAAGACTAGAACAATATGAAACACTGAAGTAGCTGGTATCTTATTGACAACATGCACAACAAATTTATGTAATTGTTTTTAATGCCAGAGCCATAGTTGTTATCATCCATCCATCCATCCATCTATCCATCCATCCATCCATCCATCTACGGTTTCCATGTTGGACTAGGCTTTGTTGGACTTTTAACTCAAGTAAATCTGCTGCAACAAGATGATCTTATTTGACACAGAGTGAATTTTATTTTGCAAAGGAACTTGTATTTGCCGCTTTCAAAAGCAAAAGAAGTCAAGAATTACTTTATGTGACGAATGCTTTGCAGCTCTCAGTGGGATTTGGTCATTAAAAAACTGGACCAAATGACTCTTTCAGTGTTAAAGGTTGCAGACCCCTGACCTAGCAGAACATATGTTCTATTAAAATCCAAATCATTTGAACAAACTTTTACTATGATTTCAACATTGTAGCACATTGTGGTCATATAGCAAGATTTGGTCACAGCAAAATGTTTTATTCTGCTGAGACAATGAACATAATGTGTTTTATCAGATTACTTTATTTTTAATGTGACAAACAGTAAATTAAATTTATCATTAAATTCTTAATTTTTTCAATAAAATGTTATTGGAATTTTTTTCTAAAAATTGTGAAAGTTATGAAAGTGAAAAGAACAGAGAGTCAAACAGACTTTTAAACACTTGGTCCTGGTGTGACCAAAAAACAAACCAAAAATTTTCCATCATCACGACTTTGGTGCACTGTCGTCCTTTTAACAAACATGACAACAGTTTAGAATTCAATTAACGTGTAAAAGCAATAGCAGGTATATAGTTTAAGAACTTAGCTGTTGAACAGCACCTAGACACCGTTGTACAGCAGAAGATAAGAATCTATTCTAATAATGAACCACTCTGACATTAAATCAAACCTTTTGCCAGCATTTTGCTCAATTATTTCACATGTTTAAAATTCTAAACATAAAAGGCAATACTTAAACAAATGAACCAAAATCATTAGGATTATTTTTGTCCAGACTAAAGAGCCAGAATGGAGGGATTAAAGAGATGTGGCTCCAGTGCCAAAGCGTGCAGACCCCGGTGCTAGGTTGATGAAGTTATTGCATTAGTCTCCATCAAAACCTTACCCTCTGGTAACATTAAACACATATAATATTTTTCATAACAATGTATTTAAATATCTCTACTTGAGTATATGTGGCTTGAAATTTAATTCTGAGCCAGACATTTCTCAGTCCATCCCTCAGTAGGACATAGTAATTCCTTTTTTGGGATGGAATTTTCTCCCTGTCCACTTAATAAAGAGGATTCTGTAAGAGTTGTGTCCCGGACAGAGAGCACTGCCTCAGAGGCTCTCTATGCCAGGTCCTTTCCAAAATAAAATATTCTTGCATTATGTATTACTTGCCAAACAAAGTAAGTGTGGAGTGAAGAGTAAAACCTTGGAGGAATACAGCATTGCTGAAGTTCTTTAAATAAGCTCTGACATTATTTCATAATAAAGCAGTTATTAAAGAGACTCTTGACATAGAAATGTTTTATTCTACTAAATAGGATGCATCCCAATAGTCCTTTTCGTTACATACTTCTGTTTGACCAAAAATAGGTTGTGTTCATTTTAGTGTTTTAGTATTATATGCAGTTGGATTTTTACTCTTTTCCTGGGAGTGTTTTCAAACAGCCACCTCTGAAATTGTTCCCTGCATCAGAATTATTCTTGTGATTGCAGCCATAAACGTCAGTGCTGAGGTGCTGAGACAGAAGTGGAAGGCTCTATTGTATCATGCACTGCATGGGAGTTGGATGCCTAAAGTTAAATGCAATCAGTGGGTTTCAGTTTTCCACAGCCCTCTGTGAGTCAGACACAAGGAGAGCGTCAATCCTAGCCTACTTTCAGCAGGCTCACTGCCATTCAGAGAGGCAAAGTGCCAGAAAGAGGGAGGGATGAGAGCAGGAGGGTGAAAGAAAACAATGAGATCAGAGGTGGAAAGTAACTCTGTCTCAACACTGTACATAGCAGTTTAACTCATATTTTAGGCACTGGCTGTGACGTATTGAGCCTTTTTAACCGTTTCTAGATACTTTTTATAACTATTTTTGTTAACTTTCTTTCTATCTATCAATGTTCCCCTTCTTCCTTTCTTTTCTTCATTATTGTATTCCATCCATCCATCCATCCATCCATCCATCCATCCATCCATCCATCCATCCATCCATCCATCCATCCATCCATCCATCCATCCATCCATCCATCCATCCATCCATCCATCCATCCATCCATCCATCCATCCATTCCTACTTCCTTCCTTGGTCTATCCATACCTTCTTTCTATCCTGTCTTCCATCGCTCTATGCTTCCTTCGTCCTTTCTTGTGTATATTCCATCTTTCCTCCCTTGTTGCTTTGTTTCATTTATTTTTCTTTGACTTTTCTTTCCTTTGTTCCTTCGTTCTTACTTTGGTCAGTTTGTTTGTTCTTTCCTTCCTTCTTTTCTCTTTACCATTCTCAATGTTTGGTCATACATCGTTACATCGTTTTGTTCAGTCCGGCTAATCCTTCTCCATTTTGTTCGTTACTATCCATACATTTTTGTTGAAACTATTTCTTGTCATGTTATGTTATAGTCTCCCCTCCCCCACTTATTCTCTTCCTTACATAAGGACTGTCATGTTTTTTTTTTTTCAGGGACAAGTAAGTGGAAAGGATAAAGGGAGTGAGTGGGTGAGAAAAAGGGAATGATGTGGGGCCTAAAGACCAGAGAGAAAGAGGAAGGGAAAAGATATGGGGGCAGAAGAGAGGACTGCGTGTTCCGTGCACATGTCAGGAACACACAAACCTTCCTGTGTCCCCATCACCACGCTCACCTAGCTGGCCTTTCTCTGCCCACACACTGCTAACCCTCTTCTCCTCACTTTTCATTTCGCTCATAGGTGCCTCTCTGTATCTCCTTTCTTATTCTCTGCATGCTCCTTCCTTATAAGTCACACCTTCAGCTTCCAGGGGTGCTTCTGTTTGTTATTTGTCCGGTTCAGTGAAAGAAACCTTTAATGACAGCAGCCCTCAGACTGACAATTTTTGTCACAGCGTGCAGCACCGGAAAAGATCGTATGAGGACACACTGTTGACCTAGAGTTACAAAGAACAGCTCAAACTGCAGGTTTGCTTTGCTACCAAGGGGGATTTGTTGGACTACTGCAAAAGATTGCAGCTGACTGTGCTAGTAAATTACTGTAAAACATCGTACATGTTAGCGTACAACAGTGACTAACTATTTAAAAATGGAATTTTATTTTCTAAGGGTTTATTCTCCCCCCACTTTTAAATAATTTAGAAGTTTGTTTCACCATCTTGCCATTACACATGTACCTGGAAATGTGAAAAAACAAATACAGCCATGCTTTTAAATGATTACATTTTAAAACCAGTTTGTGGTCTGTTTTTGTTTACCTGAATTTTATTTAAATATAGCAGCAACTGTTAGACTTCAAATGTAAAGCTAGGAAATAAACACACAAAGCAACTTTTATTTGTGTGACTGTGAATCATTCAGTCTCTGTATCAAGAACTGAATTAGATGCTGACAAGTTGTTAATTAACAAACTTAAGCTTTTAATATAGAATAAATTTATTATATAACCTTTTATCAAACATAAAAGATAAAATATATAATATTTTAAAGACTCACTCCAATGAAAATTGTTCATTCTGGGTGTTTTTATCATGTTCTTGTGGCATTTTTCTCATGATGGAAAACATCCATCCATTTTCCCACTCTATCCCATTTTGGGTCACAGGGTTGCTGAAGCCAGTTCTGGCTACTGTTGGGTACACCCTGGACAGATCGCCAGCCTGTTGCAGGGCACACATGCACTCCCACAAACACATAGAGACACTAAAGTAACCAATTAACCGATGCAGCATTTTGGACTCTGGGAGGAAGCTGTAGTACCCAGAGAAGATCTATATCATGCACAGGGGGGAAAATGCAAACTTCACACAGATTGGTCAGGGGTTGATGAACCACTGCACTACCGTGCAGCCCTGTTGGAGGACATATGTTAAGAAAATTAAGATTAAAACTGCATATCTGAGTATGTCTTTATTCCATTCGTGAAGAATCAGGAGCAGACAAAAAAAGGCATTTGAAAAAGATAGTAGTTGTCACGTACAAACTACAGTTAGTGGGCCACAAGCTCCCTTCCCTTTTCCATTCTGATGCATCCACTTGCAGACGACTAGATCCATATACGTCTTCATTTTCCACGTCTGAGCTGGCATCTGGCTCAAAACTGTACGGCTGGATAGCTCCATTATTGTCATTTTATTGCACCGCTAATGTCAGGGTTGTGAGGGGCTGTAGGCTAGCAGGAGAGAATGTAACAAGGGGATGGTGGGAAGTCAGGGCAGGCTTACTCTCCACAAACAGCTCTTGGCACAACTCAAAGGCAAATTTCTAATGAACTCCTTCCCCTCTGCACAAACTATGTCCTCGAAAACAATCTTGGCTAAAAACACATAATCAGAATTAAAAGACCACTGGGAACACTTTACAATAGATCAAAAGATATCACAAGCTTCTTAAAACACGCTTGTAGTAAGGTGATTATGTTGAATTTGAAGGATGAAAAGTTTGAAACCTATTTTTGCTGCAGGGCACTTGAGCAGTACAATCCTAAAAGACTCACAAAAGCACTTCTCACATTCTGCTCTTTGCACACGTCTAGTATTTGGCATGTTGACCTCCAGCTACTCCTACGATTGATTTTTTGTTGCATTTAGTTGTTTATTTCTGTCCGTTTGACCTAGAAACACCCCCCAAATGGTCAAGTATTACTCCTTCAGGGTTCCCTTCTATTTAATTTAGTCTTAACCCTTTTAAAAAAATTTTAATGAAAATTAATGGGCTTAACATTGTTGACTCTTGAGGCTGTGCAGGTTCAGAGTGATCTGTTTTTAATCTTTTTTGATTTGTAGGGTGTGGTAGAGAGAAACACAATGAGAAAGACTGGGGGGGGGGGGGGGGTTGTCGGCACTGTTTGTCTTGTCATCTTGTTTTTAAATTTTATTTTTATTGTATTTTATGCACAGCACCTTGAGTGACATATGTTGTTGTAAAAGTGTCATATAAATAAAGATTAATTTGATTTGATTGAAGACTGAAAAATCACTGCCACTTTAATTCAGTGTTTATCCTTAGATTTTCAAAATAAGATTCTGTAAATTTGTATTAATCATTATTTTAATGTCTGTGTGTGAATGTAAATGTATGTTTGTGTGTACGTGTGTGTTTCAGACCTACAAGTTCGTTCGTGGCTTTATTTTGGGTTTCTTTTGTAAAGTGCTTTGAGATCCAGCAACTTGTACAGCAGTGGTTTATAAAAAAAGGATTAATTTGATTTTGCTGTCATATTTGCAACGAAAATAGTTAAAGTTATAATAGGGAAAACCCTTTTTTGAAGCCATTTTTATATTCATTTTGTCATCATACCTTTATCGGTGATAAAAAGCTGTCAGATAAGGAACAGAGAGTTCATCTTCTGAAAAGAAAGTGCTTCTCTTCGCATCCGAAGTAATCACACATTATGACAAGTTCATACATACACTCTCCTAAAATACAGTCTACCTCCAATGCCAACACAAATTCACATCCTAAAATACTGTGCCTGTGACGACTGAGATAGTACTGCTCATCAAATGTATGCATGAGTGCACCCAGGCTAAATTTACAGCCAGCAAGCCAACTTACGCAATCCTCGCCGGTCTCCCTCCTGTCTATTTGCTGGCTTTAAATCTGACTTCTCAGACCATCCCAGCCCTTGCCAGATCCCACCCACACACTATACGCTACAACTTCAGCACTATTCCTGGACCAGCCCCCGCCACTGTGACACAAAAATACCAGCACCTCCAAGAACAGACGCCAAGCTTGTCAGAGCATCATCACATCCCACAGGACAGCTGGGAGGAGGGAGAGCAGGAGAGAGGAGCAGGTGGGGAAAAAGCACCACTGCTGCCAAGAAGGAAAGAATGAACATATAGATTCAAGGTTTATGTTGTCATCCACACAGATCAAACTCTTTCTTTTCTATTTGGTCTGAGCTGCCTGACTGTGAGGCTGCTTCTTTCACTCTGTTTTATTTTTCTACTAAAGACTGGGAAGGCCATTGGAGATATCAGTTCCAGCATTCAGGAAAAAGAATGGCAATCTCATGCAACAAAGCATCATTTTATAAATAAACGAATGTGAATACAAAATGTATCAACATTTCAGATGGACATGCATAGCCTATCATTAAATCGTGTGACAAAATCTCCAAAATCTCTTTTAAAATGTGCTCAACAGCTGTTGTGTCCTGGTCTGAGCTGTAGGGTTGACGCCACCTGCTGTTCACATTTGGGGTGAAAGTCTGAAGAAGTCTTGCAGAGTCTGGTTACCTTATGGGACCCTAGAGGGCGCTGGGAAGTCCCATGCTTAATTTAACTCTGTGTGAAGTAGAGCAAAACCTCTGTTTGGCCTCACCTTTCAAACAAACCTTCCTACAGCACCTTTAATCCAGGGATAACCAAACACATTTACACTAGACTTCTGTGTACCGGTACCCCCCAAACCACTAGGAGTTTATAGAGGTGAGATCAGATCTCAAAAAAGCTCTGGATATTTATTTTTGGACTGTCTGGTCAGAAACATCTGTGCATTTGGTTATCTCAGGCTTCTCAATTATTAAACAGGGGCAATTTGTTATATTAAACATATTAAACAGGGGCAAGTTGTCATTCGTAAAAAACAGAAAATCAGGAAACAATAAGCTCCCACTGTCGAAAGATTAACCCTCAGTTATAAAGAAGATTCTGGCTGCATTTAAACCTCCGATTTCGGTTAAAACTTTCCTCATTTTTAAAGGCTGGCAGAATCATAATCTTCTATCCTTCTCTGTGTGTTTAGAAGTGGAGAAAACTATGAAATGTGACATATCAGGACCTTTAGAGCTGGCAATGAAGTTTGTTTTCTTGTGCCAGCAAAAGCTACATACTAATATAAAATTAGTAGCAAGTGCAGCAATAGCTGATCTTTAGTTTAATTTCTGCTCCCATTGTCTTAATGAAAATCATTTGTTGTTGGCAGACCAGTGAGAAGCTGCAGGAGTTTTTTTATTAGCAAATTATGCAGGAAGTTTTTTTTTTTTTACTTTGAGACTGAATCAAATGAGAACATTTATTTGGCAAAGACTGGCGAGTCCATTTCAGATTTTTAACAGATTGAGGGATCTTGTTTACACATAAAAAAGCACAATAGAGAAAGAAGCCAGAAGCCAGAGTTGGGCAGCATGTGGAGTGACGGAGTCAGGTCTTTAAATATTCAGCTTGAAAGTCAGATGAAGTGTTTAAAGACCCACTCCAATAAAAATTGTGTTTTTTTGTATTTTTAACATGTTCCTGTAGCATTTTTCTCATGTTGGAAGACATATATAAGGAAAATGAAACTTAAAGTTGCATTTCTGAGTATTTATTTAATTAAAAATATTGTGAATCAGCAACAGGCGAAAATACTCTTCTGGAAAAAGTTTGTAACAAGCTCCCTGCCGCACACTATTCTGATGCATCCATCTTGTAGGCGACTTCGGTTTCCTTGTCCAAGCTGGCATCTGCCTTATAACTGCTGGGTAGCTTTGATATTCCTCTTTATTTTTGTTGTACTGGTGATGTTTGGTTGGGGTTGTGAGGGTCTGAAATCTAATGGGAAAGAATGTAAACAGATAGATGATGGGAACTGGGGGGGGGGGGGGGGGGGGGGCTTACTCTGTGCCAATAGTCCTGTCCACAACTCAGAGGCAAATTTTTGATAAACTCCTGCCCTACTCCTCCTAACCCTAACCCTGCAGAAGCTATGTCATAGAAAATGACGATGTGTTTTTTTTTTTTATCTTGGCTATAAACAGCCTAATGGTAATTAAAAGACCACAGAGAATAATCTAAAAGAAAACCACAAGATTTTAGAAGTGGGACTTTATGAATTTGGACAGCCGAGTTCTATACCAGCAAAGATTCTTCGTCTCAAAATTAGGCATCAGAGCAGATCTAAGTGTTGGGAGGTCAAATCTCCTACTAAGGCCTGGAGTATTTTGGTGAGTTACATGTGGAAATCTCTTAAAATTGCTGTCATCAAATCATGAGAAATGATATTCATCGGATGGATGAGCTTTTTCACACATCGACTGGGGTGATGTGCAAATGTATGCTTAACAATTTCATGAGGATTTTTAAATTAGAGTCAAATAAATTCACTTATATCCCAGCTGTCACTAGCAACGAGACAAAGACCACCCTAAAAGAACTGGTTAAATTAATTGAAAAATGGCAAAAAAGAAAAAAAATTAAATATAGTACAAAGTCAGTGTTAAGTTGATGGACATCTGGTGCCACCAAAAAATAAAGGTTTTGGAATAAAATTGTGGATTATTTAAAACCAATAACATTTTTATTAACCCTGTTTTTTTACCAAAGCCTAAAGATAAACTGTTTAATGACTGGACACACACAGGAGAGTCTTACATAATTCATTTTACAAACCTGCTCAAATAAAAGAAATAGTTTTCAAGGAAAAATAAAATGAAACATTTAGATGTTTAGAAAAAAACAAACAGTAAATTCACAAGAATCGTTATTGTGGGTTCCTTCTGTCTGTCCTCGCTTTCATTCTGTTTCCTCCTTCACTCTCCATCACAATGTAAATGGACGGTTGCTGAGGGCAACCTGTGTGTACTCACCAAATGATGAGCAGGAAATGCTTTGTGTGTATGTGTGTAAGAGCAACGGCACTATTAATAGCAGCATGTGTAGAAAGGACATCTGCTGGCTTGTGAAAGTGTGTGTTTGTGAGTGCATGCATGCACATGTGTGTATGTGTGTGCATCTAAAGGTGTATGTGAGAGGGAAAGAAGAAAGCGTGTAAAACGAGAGAGGAGGAAGTGGATGCAAATTGTGAGACTCAGACAGTTACTAGAGAGAACAGGAGGGGGAGAAAGAGTGCAGGATGGATGGAGGGAGTGAGGGAATGTAGTGGAGGAGGGGGCGAGTAAGTGTTGACGCTGAACGTGGCGTCAGAGCGATAAGAATAGAGATGGTGCGTATAGCTGAGACATCACCCTCACACCCTCAATGGGGCAGGCAGTGCTCACTCTGAACGTACGTGTCACCAAGTGCATGTGTGTGCCCAGATATTTCCCAGAGTATGTTAAGATGTTCATGGGTGAGCCAACTGTTGGGGTTGCAGCAACCTTTTTGTCATTTAGTTGTGTAATTGTAGTTATACATCAAATTTATACAACTTTTTCAGAAACACATTTTCTTGTCTCATTTGCAATAGAATTTATGTTTTCACACATTATCCCTTGTGCTATCCTAGGCACTTTAACATTGGGAGTTGGGTCATCCAGACCCACTAGACAGTGCTCTGAACCTTTTTTCTTCAATGATTTGTGATCTTCACTGGTGTCCATGGATTACATGAAATCTTTCCACCTTTATCCACCTTTGTCTTGGTAGGGAGAACACGTCAATGTAAGGATGGGGTCATCTAAGATAGCACAAGGGTTACATAAAATGTATTGTAATAACATGACAATTGCAGCAAATACCATGTATTAAAATGTGATTTTTCTAATGAAAAACCTTGTCCAACACTTTAAAAAAAAATAAAAATGAAAGATACACAAAATAACTGCTGAAACTGAGCCAGAATCAGTGCTAAATCAGCACATCTGAGACTACAATGACCCTCTACTGTTTATAACCTTTTATGGATTGGTTCAGCAAAACAATTTCTTGGTTGATTAAAACATTTTCAAACAAAAAGTTAGGCTCCACATTGAAAGTTTGGATATAAATCGATATTTAACAAGTCTCTGCCCAAAACCTCAGTCTACCCACTTCTTTTTTCAAGCAGTTTATCAGTTATGTTTGTCATGTTTTATAATTTATAATTTTATGTTGTTTAAAAATAAAGGATATCAATCAATCAATCAATGCTTATTTCAGTCACTCATGGCATTTTCCACCAGTCCTTCACTCCTTTTTAGTTTACAGTTTTGGCAGTGTTTTAGGTTAGCATTGTCCAAAGCAGCTGGATGGCTCACTTGGTTGTGTGACTGGCACTTTAGAAGTCAGGGTTCGTTTCCTAGGGTCCATGATGAGCCTAATCCAGTTTGGGTCCTAGAGAAAGACCCTTTGCACCATTGCCTAGCTAAGTCTGGGTCCTCTGTGTCGGTCCCCAGCCCGGATAAAATACAGGATTGTGTCAGAAAGGGCATCTGGCGCGAAATCTCAGCCAAACCACCTGTGCAATTTGCGGTGGTGACCTCTAAAGGGATTAGCCAAAAGGTGAAAAACATTAGTCTGACGTAGTCCAGGTTTATTCAGGGGTCTTTCTCCACCTGACTTGGTTTTCACACACTTTAGTTTTATTTTTTTCCCAACATACTAAAGTTAACATTTTTCACAGACTTCCCCTTCTGAGCATTCTGGGAATACAGTTTAAATGTCAAAATACATAAATTATGAGAAACCTTTTTTTTTCTCACCCATTATTTTATTGAAAACCTGTGTAAATGTTACAGCTGTTACAGCTAATCTCCTTAGTATTTCAACAATGAGTTCAGATGTATCAAACGAATGAAATGTGGTTAAAAAAAAGTTCAAGAGGCTTCACACATTTTAAAAAGTAACCACTCTGCAAAAACATTTCTGCTATCAGACATTTACCTAGAATTAATACATTTATGAGAGGAAATATTTTGAAGAAGCAGAAAGACGATAAGCTGGGAAATGAAATTCAGAAATGGGAAAACAATTAATTAATGAAAACTTGATAAACTTATTAAAATAAGAAATATTTAACCCTTTTGTTGTTCATTTTATATGTACGGGCATGTCTTGGCAGGTGGAGTAATGGGTTATTTTTTGCGCTGTCTTCACACAGTCAGAAACTGAAGCAGCCACTGTGGAGGAGCAACACAAGAACAGTGAGAAGGAAAAGGCCCAAACCCAGTTCAGGCTCAGATCTGAATGCAAACAGGAAAGGGCTTGTTTGTCCTGATACTCACAGAATTGATCCCTCTGTTTTTTACCTCGTCACTTGTCTCTGATTCATACAGAGCTGAAAAGAAGAAAGAAGAGGATGAGTCACACTTGTCTTTACAAAGTCTCAGGAACTTGTGCATTCAGAGAAGTACTTTGGAGCGGAGCTTCAATTAAATCAGAGTTTACTTCCTGACGACAGCACACTAACATGTCATGAAAGAACACGGGACTCATGCAGAACATCTCAACATCATGAATGTAGAAGCCAATTTTAGTTTTATTGCAGAATACCTCAGAAACAAACAGAGGAAAAGTGTAAAAAAGGCGTCTATATCAGTTTTATTGTCAACTCACCTCTTGTATTAACACAAATGTACCAAAAAATTGTAAAAATAGATAAGTGAAACTTTTCTTTTCTGTGTTTTATGAGGCTATGTAATAGAGAGATCTTCAGTGGATGATCATGACCTGTCAATTGGTTCACTGAGCTGAATGCTAGCAACTATTAACGTGCACATTCTGTGAGTTGAAATGTTTTCTTTCAGCAGCTAAGAGGGATTTGGATCTGAAAGGACTTCCAAAAATCAAAAGTGAAGTGCAGTCGATGTGTGTGCATATATGGGTGTGCATATATAGTTATTTTAAAGTGTGTTACCAAAGAGCTTGCGAAGCCTGGTGATACACGACACAAAGCAATGGAAGGCCATGTGAAGCTCTCCAGACACGAACCGCTCCGACAGCAGCTGTATCACAGAGGAATCACACTTCATCCCTGGAAAAAGAAAGATTACCATAGATGTGAACTCTGTCTGCGTGCACGTATGCGAGGGGTGCATGTCTGTGTGCATACCAACAGCTTCCAGAGCCATGCTGAACTCGAAGGGGCTCATGGTTCCAGAAGAGTCCTCATCGTACTGAACAAAGATGGACTTAAAAAGAAGGAAATACAGATACAGTGACATTACACTCTTCTTGTCTGGCAAACACAAAAAAAGAGCAGTGCTACACCTGCAGACTGCGCAGATCAGACATCAGAGTTTCTGCCTGCTCGCGGCTGAGAGTGGATCGGCCTTTAGTCTGTCTGCAGAGTTAGGGCAACATTTTAAGACAAAGAGACTTTGGCAGAAGTGCTGCGTGCAAGGATCCGGTAATTTAGTAGTCTTAGTGTGTTTCTCAATATTTCTACAGAATAACAACATGAGTTACTGTGAGATAAAAGGATACATCCATTCCAAAGATTAGCTGTCTGACAGTTTCCAGTGGTAGATGGTATATTTTATCAAGAACTGAAGAAAAGAAATAGGCAAATTTACACAAATGGATTGAAACTAAAGTTAATTATCTAATGAAAGCCTAATCATGTTCAAAACTCAATTAAATTGAAACCAAAATCAAGTTAAATTTTGCAAGAAGTGGGCCTCTGTCTGTGACCTCTGCCACTTCAAGTCTCTTGTACTTAAAGCATTTTGCTACGTTTCCGCCATCTAGTGGCCAAAAGATTTCCTTAGTCAAACATCTCTGACTGTCTTCATGTTGCAAATGTATGAAAACTGATATGAACATGTGATGTAGTCAGAGCCCCAACCTGAGTTGAACAGCTTCATGATATCTTTGGCATTGAGTCTGTCATCCTGTCAGGAGGACAGAACAAAAAAGCATCACTTCAGTACTTCAATGAGAAGCTAAAAAGGTTGGTGTGCAACTGCAGTAGCTCTTACAGGACCAGATTTCTTATTGAAAGTTCTCTCAATTCGCATCTGATCTTCTGGAGAAACAGGACTGGCCATTACCTGAAAGATAAGCACGTTATGAATGCAAAGAAACCTTTAAAGAGATCTTTTTTGACACTAATGATGGTGCTACATGTCTCAAAACTCACTGGTAGGTAGCTGGAGGTGCAGCTAAAGTCATTAGTCCTAAAAAACAAAGCAGATTGTCAGTGTATCTCTAATATCTAATGCATTTATTATTATCATTATTATTATTATTATTATTATTATTATTATTATTATTATTATTACTTTAACTTCAACTGATCTTTTTGGATATTTTGTAGATGATGCAAAACTATTTATACTTCAATGTTTTTTTTTTGTTTTATCTAGTATTGCTTTACTTCTGCCTTGTAGTTATAATAGTATAAATGAGACATGAGCTGCTTCTGCATGAGCAACTGATTCCAGATTGCTGTTTAAGCTCTTACAAAATGGATCTAAAGGTTAAACAAACCTCTGCAACTAAAATGAGTTCATGAAACAAACTTTCGGTGGCCTGTAAACATAAGTGCTGGATTCTTTAACATGTTATGAAATCTCAGGGTCACCAAGTTTGGTCTTCTCACCCGAGAGTGTTTTTGATCTTGGAGAAAATGCGAACGAAGAACTCTCCAGCTTTGTCCGGGCGGTAAGTGGATCCTATGATGATGTAATTCCCGGGATCCAGGCGCAATTTTCTCCACACTCCTCTGTGATAAAAAAAGGTCATTTTTAAAGAGATTAGTCACATAAACGGTCAGTTTAGCAATTTTTTAATTCATGCAAAGTCATTAAAATATGATTGTCACATGAAATTTGTTGCTGACAGAACAGACACATTAAGGAGTTAGTTCGCCCCTTGATGCTTGACTTTATACAAAGACTTTGCCCATGTTTTAGTTTTTAAGTAGAAGCTAAATTTAGGCAATCTTAGAGCAGAAGTGGTTTGATGCATATTTGCATCAACAGCTGTCAAGGGGGTTAACATTGTCATAGAATGAACACTAAACAACAAGTCAAAAATGGCAAGTTGAGTTCATGCCAGATTTAGGTGAACTAGTGTGGAAAAAGTCAAATTAATTGAAAATTTGGTGTAGGGTTGTTGTTCTTTTACCTCTGTGCCTTATATTTTCCAGAACGACCCACTGGGCGGTTACTCATAAAGAAACTGCTTTCCAAACAACTGCCTTGTATCTAAGAGGAGAAAAAATAGATAAAAGAAACCTTATATGGGATTCTTCTGATGTTTTTGGCAATTGCTTATAATCGCATATACAGTAGGTGCTAACCTCAAGAGGAACCTAAAGAAAGAAGAAACACAACACACCATTGTTAGAAATTAGATTTGTTGATTTATAAAGAAGACTAATCAGATAATAAAGAAATGACCTTGTAGATGTGGAAAGCAATGTACATGAAGTTAATCTGATCATTCTGCCTGCCATTCTTCTGCAGAAGCTCCACCAGAACAGTGCACTGCTTTGTTTTCTTCTTCTGCTTTGCAACTTTCTTCTTCTCCTCTGTGCTCATTGTCTCACTGCCCTCGTCCATTTTGTCTTCTTCATCATCATCGTCCTCCTCCTCACTGTCCTCCTCATCTTCCTGGTCCTGCTCTCTGAGCACCAGCTGGAACTGTGGGTTCTTCCAGAAGGATTCTAACAGAAAAGATCAGAACATTTCAGTAAGGAACGTTTCAGTTGGACCGCAACAACAACTGTAAGCGTACTGTTGTATCGGCGGCTTCCACCAGCAGAGAACCCAGGTACCCAGGATCCTTTGTGCTCACTAATGACCCAAGCTCCTGGGCTGGCAGATGCGTCCCCTTCTTCCAAAGAGTCTGGACTCACGCTGCAGACCTCCACCACATTGAAGATTCGGCTAAAGTCATCAGCGCTGATCCTGAGTGACACAACACCTGATTAATGCCCCTGATGTAAGATCTCACATGAGATTCAGAACCTCTGCTTTATACCAGAACTCGCCATCTTCTTTGATTTTCAGCTCAATTTTTTGCTTCTCTGATGCATCAAGGCCATTCCACTCATTACCCCTGCAGTCGCACAAAAAAAACAAAAAGCTCAACATCCTTACATATCACATATGAGATCTGAAGTGGGGTCTAAGGGCAGGGATGCCAGTATAGCTTAGTCAGTTTGTTAGTTCATTTTAGTATTTTCCTATTGAACTCTTTGTATTCGTGATCCTTTTGAGTTCATGTTTTACTTCGAAGCCCATCGAGACGACTGTTGTTGTGATTTTGGGCTATACAAATAAAAATTGAGTCTGTCGGTGATCAGAATCACATACTTATCACTCCAGGGTCCAGAGTATTCAATAAACCCCCAGGGGTTCCTCAGCCTCAGCAGTAAGATCTCCTCCGAACCTTTCTTCACCTGCATTGAAGGTATAAAGGGAACTCAGTAAACTAGGAGAACGCAGTAAACTGGGGACATGTCCACATCAGTGACCCCCCCACCCAGGTTCATGGAGTACACTACTGCAGGACCCCCCAGATCCGATCAAAAGAGCCAGACCCGGGAGATCCCATTGCAGCGACCCCGTTCACTGAGAAGGGTCAGTCACCGATGTGGAGGATCCCTCAGAGGAAAACACTGGAGTTACAACAAAAATGTATAGGTAATAAAATTAAAATATATTTAAAACATGAACAAGAAACAAATAATTACATAAACCTTAATAGACATAAAATGGTAAGTGTGACTAAAAAATTAAAAATAAATGAATATAAATAATTAAATACATAAATAAATAATTGTATATACATACACATATACAACTAGTAAAAAGGGAACATAAATAATTAAAATATCAAATAAATTCCTAAAATTCAACTAAAAGCTAGATTAAAAAGGTAGGATTTAAGCCTTCCTTTAAAAACATGAACAGTCTCTGCGGCCCTGAGGCTCTCTGGGATGCTGTTCCACAGGCGAGGTCCGGAATAACTGAATGAGGCCTTGCTGTATGTTTGTTTTTAACTTTATGTTTAGTTATACAATACTGACTGATTAGATTAGATTAGATTAGATTAGATTAGATTAGATTAGATTAGATTAGATTAGATTAGATTAGATTAGATTAGATTAGATTAGATTAGATTAGATTAGATTAGATTAGATTAGATTAGATTAGATTAGATTAAATGCATCAGATCGGAAAGGTAGAGTTGGGTATATCTGATTAAACAGGATAGGATCAGATTAGACCAGAATAGATCCAGTTAGATTAGACATTTAATTCCGATATCAAAGTTTTACTGGCTTTTTAAGTCTCCAGTCTCCTTTCCATCCAGAGCAGAATTGACAAAGCCTTTCGGATAAGAGGTGAAACGTCTTCTAACTTTAAAAACTAAGTCCAGGTGACAGCCCCTAAACCTACTATGATGGAATCAACCTGGATGAATGAGAGTCTTCATCGACATTTCTCCATGAAAAGATTTGAGCAAACTGTGACATCATTTTAAAAATGATATTAAGTTAGAAACAGTTGAAAGAGAAAGAAAAGTGTGAAAGCAGGGTTTATGAGATAAAAATAAATAAACTGCAGAGGTCCCTTTGCCCCCCTCCTCTGACCTTGTGAGTTTCAGTGATGGCGTAAGCATGGCCCTTCACCAGCCCATCTGCTGTTACTTTCCCAATTTCACGGGAGTTGCAAGCCTGTGAGAACAAGAAAATGTTATTCAAGCTGAGTCCCCTGAACACTCGTGCTCTTCATGTGTGTACCTGGATGAATGAGCTGAGCAGGCTGCCTCTGGACAGAGCAGCAGTCAGAGACCTCCAGAGCACTTGAGGGGTGCGAGATGACACCAAAACAGAGCGTGCAATGCCTCCTGTGAAATCCTCCATGCCCTCTGAAATGTTACCCCCCTTCAGGCTGGCGTAGGATCCCACCAACCTGTGAAGGAGGAAAGGGGTTCATCTGGATTAGTTGTCTTAATCCAACGCTTGAGGAAGCGAGCGTAGTTTGATCTCAGACATTACAATCCAGAAGCATATGCTAGTAGTGGCAACTGACTTGGCATAGGCCTTCTCCACCAGAGCGCTCCAGAACTCATTGCGGGTGTTAGAGTAGCTGAAGAGCAGACGGCCTTCCCGTACTGGCAGCCTGTCATCCACAACCACCTCCACCCACTCACCATACTGCCAGAACTGCAGAGAGGGAGAGAGGCAGCCGAAGGAAGAGGAAACGAATGAAAAGAGAGTAAAAGACTGGAAGTAATGAGTCAGGAGTTATGACAGCAAGAAAAGCATATTGTGAACTTGAACAATGTGGTTTCAACCTTCCTCCCGAAGATGAATATTCATAGCTTTGGCAACAGAAGGCAGAAGTAACATGTAAATGTGACACATACTCAAACAATGAAGAAGAATCACCCTTTACATTCAGAGCAGTTTTATGGTATGAATGAAGTGTGATCCATTTGAATATTTACTCAAATTATGTAAGAAATTTTTCTGAGGATAATCACTAAGCACTCCATTTTGTTACTTGATGAATAATCTCCACTTGATCTGAGGCCCAGATTATGGCAGCTTTGTGAAAATATGCATATAAAAGGATTTTACTCAACAAAGTGCCATTATCTGTCACATACCTGTGTGCGAAATTTGTTCTCCGCATTTGACCAATCCCCTGGGGGAGCGGTGAGCTGCAGACACTGCTGCGCTCGGAAACCATACGGTGGTTTAGGGGTGGGATTACAAGTTTGCGTCTTCCCACTTCTTTTAAAGCATTAAATCAAGCTCTTTGATTTTATTTGATAAACATTCAATTTAATTAATCTAATGTGACTCGTGTGTGTACTGTATGTATGACTGCAAAAATGTCTAATTATGGTTGTGAGTATATTAATTACAGTAATTACACTGTCAAGAAGATGGCATCATTTTTTAAATCTTTATTTTTTTTATTTTTTGTTAATGTATTACTTAATAGTTGAAATGGCTTTGATTTATTGTGTTTTGTACTTTTTCATCGTATTATTCCATTATTTTTATGCTTGAAATAAACCAACAAAATCAAATCAAATCAAATCACACAAAATGTATATTAGCTGCTGTTGACAAAATAAACATAATAAAAATACAAATAAACACACAAAAAAGGTTGGTATTTGTCATTTAAGAGCAAAATACTTTGTTCTTTTTTTCCTGTTTTCATTTTTTGTCAACTTCACAATAAAAGGCTTTAAAACAATTTTAACAAACTGTGACAAATATACTTTCTTAACTGAACCAGTAAGATTTACTCTGGACAACAAACGACTAATCAAAAACCCAGCGATAAGTGGATGTGTATCACAGAGAATGCTATTTTTACAACAACAACTCAGGACAGGCCTGGACGGGTCTGAACCACTGAAGGTGTCTGTGGGCCAGGTGAGGTCTAGGATACAAATCTGTTCGACTGCTCACATTATGGAGATGAATTTTTGTTACTCGTACTAAAACACGCCCGAGGCACTCCAATGAAAAAAGGGGAAAGTAAGATGTGTTTTTAGATTACATCCTTGGTTAATGGTTTAATGAGTCTAAAATGTGTGTGTGTGTTCGTAAATATCTCTTTTTAGGGTCATTAAGTGAATTTAATTGGTACTTTTGACTGGTCCAAAAAAAAAATACATTTCTAAGCACCTAGTGTGAATAGGATTAAGTTATAGTTAAGCTTCTGCCAACAAAACTAAACAATGCATCCTGATGGAAGTAACTACCAGTGCAAAAACGTGTGTCCTGATTTCTTGAGGGCTGTAGTCAGTTGCTGCATGTCTGGACTTCTCTTACAGCACAGGGCAAAACCCGTTTCCAGTTCCTCTCTGTTCTGCCTTGCTTGTTCAGTCATGCCACATTCTCTCCAACAGTCTAAAGGTCCAAAGCTCCCGGGCACGAGAAAACAAAAACACCCCTAACAGTAGGCTAGAGATGGCATGTTGTTAGCCTGGGCAGGTCAGAGTCAGCAAATTAAAGGATTTAGATCAAAATCTTTTCCGATAATAAAACTGTTCTCTGTTGTATCTAAATCTCATCACTGCAGGTTGAGTCTAGCTAGCAAATGCTACATCCGTAATTTAAAAACTGCATTTGCATTGCAGGTGTTCTCAAAAGTTGCATTTACTTAACAGATTCTGGCCTTCAACTCTGGATGTCACTGCATGCATGACTGCAGTGGGAGTCCCTGAATCTTGAAATAGTAGAGAAATTGCCAGGGCGTGATTTTTTTTTCTTACCCTAAAGCGAAAGATCCCTGCATACGGATCACCCAGGCTTTGGTTGGAGGGCACCACCTTCACAAAGAGTGATGGGTGGATGGTCAGAGCCGATAAAGCTGCCAGGAGCCAACAGTCACCTGAAATGCAAAACACGGAGAGAAAAAACTTGAAGAGCTTTTTCTTCTTTTAAAGTTGCAAGTAGCCCTTTATTATAGTTTAGTGTGGCCTTCAGGCTTTGTGTGTCCTGTAGGTCATGTACACCCTCATGTACACATGCTATTATGCACATTCTCTGCTAACAGCAAACATCTGTTTCTCTGATCTTTCTACAGTGATTTAGCACTAACTGCCAGCATCTTTGTGAATCCTGGCAAAACAAACTGAGCTGCAAGTCTTACACCACAAATAAAAAAGAATACAATGCTGGAGACATGGACGCATTTACACACAAATCACAGCAAAAACATTTAATTCAGAAATCCCAGAGGTGAAAAGAGTTGGCTGTTTATGAAGACAAACTGTCAGAGAGTCACCACAAATGGGAAACAGACTGAACAACAATGATTTTAGTTGAGACCCAATGCCAATAAACGCTGAACTGAAGGAGAGAGAGACCCCCAGTATGTTTGGATTGTACAGTAGGCCTCCTCTATAAAATGACTTGTCTCCCCTGCTGTGCGTTAGAAGGCTTTGAGCTTTAAAAATATAAACCAGCTGCTGGAGGAAAGTTTCACCAATTTGGATTTTTTTTTTTGCTGAGATGGACACTTTTAGGGAGCAGCAGAAATTTGGACAAACACATGTTTGTTTGTTTTTTTGTTATTTGGTTTTTAGCAGAACTCACCCAGTTGGCCCTGACAGATGTCAGTGGTCCCAGTCGTTCCCTCCACAAACACAGCATCCGGACTGATTTCCTTCAGAGAAGCAACCAGAACAAAACAGCTGAGTCAAGTGGTGTTATGACTGTTGCAGAACACGGTGGATATTATTATTAGTTTTAAATCATCTATGATTGGAAGTAAATTTGAAAAAGATTAAACAGATTTGCCTCAATGACAAAAAAAATATGAAAATGTTCCCCATTTAACATTTTTAAACACTGATTTTTTTTTTGGCACACGGTTTCCATTTGGATATATGCAACAAAATATGATCTATGAGCAATGTCCCCCTTTTTAACTCGTGAATCATCTGAATTTGTGAGGTCACACCTTGGGTCGTTTCCACGTGATTGCCTTTCCCGGACTGGGATCTTCAGGCATACCGATGGACTTCTTCTCAGCTGGGAATGTTGGATCTGAAAACAGCTTCTTGGACTTGAGGCTCAGCTCCCGGAGAGTTTCATAATCCTGGTCCCGAAACTTGATGGGGTTCTCTAGTGACCCGACACGTGTCTCGTTGCTGGAAGTCATGCTGCCAAATGATGCGCTCACCGACTGAGGAATCGGATGCAAAATGAGGGAGCGGGACGCGCTTAAATAGTGCGCACACACCCACCAGAACCCAGCCAGGACCGCCGGAGCGCCTCCCCGAGCGGGCCAAGCGCAAAGTTACGCAGAGCGCCGGAAGGCGCAAAAACTGAAGTCTAATGGCATGCTGCCAACAAAGACTTTGAACAATCTAATGCAATCCATCAGCGCCACTTTTTACTGATGAATCTTAAAAAAAGAGAGAGAAAAAAAACTAGTGGAATTTTTACAACCTGCACTTTTAGTTTACTGCCATGCATTTTCCAGAAAAAAAACTTTGAAAGCAATTCCAAGAATTGCGTTAGAAGAAGGCATTCCTGCACCAACGAATTCCCAGAAAATAAACGTATGTCATTTCATTTCAACACGAAACTTCGAAGATTTGTTTTAAAAATATATAAATAATACAAATACAATATAATAAAATTAAATAAAAAAAAGCCCTTTAGCAGCTTTTACAACTCACGGAATTATCTTACTGGGGGAAAATGTCAGTCTGCACAAAGTTACAGCAAAACACCAACATCAAAGCAGAAAGATGCTTCTTATTTAAAAGTAATGCGTTTTTATTTTTCTATCTTGACGCCCAGGTTATGCAGAATTAAATGATCAAAGTACCCAGAAAATTAAAGAAGTGGAAACATTTCAACATAGATGAGAGGCTTTAAAGTCCTGAAGTTAGCAGGACCTTTAAAAATCCCCCAGGAGCTGATTTCCGTGCAGCTGAAGCATCCCCTCTCATTGGCTGATGATGCCGTTCAGAATCCGGATGTGTGGGGCGGGGCTTAAGACAGATGGTCACTTTTACTTTACTACTCGCGTAAACAAAGTGGAAAAATGCACTTTTTCCTAAACAAGTTATTTTAAGATTAAACGTTATTTTTTGACACATTAGAAATTATACTCATCTGTCCGTGTATACACGAGGATGATCATTTGGGTTTGTTGCATCAGAATTACTCATCTTAATATACATGTTTATGTTTCAGTTAGAAGCCAAAAGTAAGAAAGAAAATGTTTGGATTCATCTCAAAATATTCTGACATCACAGGTCAGGTTTATGTGAACAAAAAAAGAATTCCGAAGATATTCAGAAAAAATTCCCCAAACTTCTAGAATGTTGTTTGACAAACAGTCTAAAGAAACAGAACACTCTGTACCTACAGGTGCGACGCTGTTCTGCTGAGGTGGGGCCCCTACAAAGGTCAGAGGAGACATCCGACTGCTCCCCAAAACCGGCGCTAGGGGGCAGTCTATTCCACCAAAATGTTCAAAGTTGATGCAGTCTGTGGTTTGTGTTGAAGACTGGTTTAACTTACTTTAAAGAATTGCATATTCTAAAACAATCATTAATTAATAAATTAATCCTCCAGCTGCAAAAACTCAAATGACATTTTCGATTCCATAAAAAAAAAAGATTCTATAACAATTCCAACATTGATCATGAACATGTGCAGTAATTGGGAGCATTTGATGGTATAATTTCCATGCTCTGCTCTGGTTTTCTGTGCATCCTGCACATACAGAGCTAAATTAACAGCATTAATTACTGTCGTAATGTTGATAAATTGCAAGAAGAACTTAAAAATACTTTTCAAATTGTTTTTATTGGTGTTTTAAATTTGCAACAGGCCTTTAAATGGTCACTCTGTAACCATATGCAAACAATTCATACATCTATCTGCAATAATTAAAACAAATTCATTTTTAGATGAATGAAAATATGTTCAAATAAGAATGAAGGTACAATCTGTATTGTTTTGTTTTCACTAAGGTTTACCAATTCTGATTTGTTTTAACCGCTTAAGTGAGACCAGAATCTTATAAATTATTAGTTGCACTTGATTTTGCTTTTAATAGTAGATCAAGAGTAAAGTTATCACTCCAACAAGCACCAATGAGGGGTTTAGTAGCCAAATCACATGTGAGGCAGCTTTTGAAATATCTAAATATATTTAATAAAACATAACTGACTTTTTAGAAACTATTTCACGTTCTTTTAACTGGCAATCAATTGTCACCAAATTTACAAATCAAAAAATTTGTAGGAACAGACAAGACGATCCAGAACATCCCCCTCATCGTTTTAGTTTTAGCCCCCGTTTGATGATAATGTCCAGCAGCTCCTGTCCTCTTTAGGATTCTCAAGCCGGCCCTCCATCACACGCCCGATTACACCGAAAACGTGAGACCGATCAAGACTAAACAAACAAGTAGAATAGCGGCACACATCAGCCTAATGGTCACCGTTTAACTCCTTTCATGCTCTCACCATTATGTTCATACGGCCTTTGAGGACGGGATTATAGGAAGCCTCAGCGATAAAGGTCAGAGGGCCGAGCCGACACTCCCACACCTCCTTGACCCGCTCTGATCCCACGACCTCGGCACCAGCAGCTCCACCAATCCCACTCAACCTCCCCACTGGTTAACCGGCTTTGTCCCGGCTCGTTTTCTGCCACATCACTCACATCACTGGGGCGAAATGGTCAGGGGATAGAGAGAGGCCTGCATTATCCTAAAACAACAGAGAAACAATACAGGCTGAGAAGAACTGTCCCATTCTCCATCTGAGCGTCCTTTTTATTCAAATCAATTATAAAATCTTTACACACGTGTATGTATTTCTATGCAAAGACACAACAAGAATATTTTTTTAGATAAATAAGTGTGTTTTTTTCCTTCTGTCTGATGACCTTGAACCTTCTACAGTACATGATGGGCAGGAGTTGTAAAACACAGAAAATGGGCAAAAGAACACAGTGTCCTGTTGTGCTGTTAGCCTTGTACTTTGTTAAATGATGTCCTCTTTCAATGTGCTTTGTACTTCATGTTTTCATCTACAAAACTACAAAAATAGTTATTTACAGACTACATTTTTTTAAGAGGTTAACTTCATTCCACTTAAAAGTCAACATAGTCTTTCAGAATTAGCCAATTCTTACCAAATATTTGGTGAAAAAATAGTTGCTTTTCCGGAAACTTATAAAACACGAGAATCGGTACAAAGAAAAGGCAATGAGCCGAAATAACTGGAATTTTATATTTTGTCTTTAATGTTTGCATTATGTTTGTTTATTTTTTTATACTTCAATCTCTTGAGACCTGGTGTTCACATGCATGGACATTACATTTTTGGTTGCTCTGTTTCACCCGTCCAGCCTCTACCTCATAGACATAACTTCATCATGTGGACCCTTTTCCAGTGTGGAGAGAGAAGACTATGCCCACATCTGAACAGAAGTTTAGAGATGAAAATCCCAGGATAAGAAGACACTCATTGGTTACCATTTTGAAACTAACTAAAGTCTGTTTGCTGTTATTTGTTGTTTTGGCTCTAAATTTATGCAGCTCACACTTATTAACTGTGCTCCACTGAGACAGAAAGCTCACTTTCCCTTTGTTCAACATTCAGTCTGGAGATTTAGCAACTTTTTTCAGACTGGTATTCAAATAAACTATATTTGTTCAACAATACAATTGATCCCAAAGAGGTTTGCTTACTAATTTTGCGCTCACTGCTCGACTGAGACCAGAAACGTCTCTCCTGATCCAAAGAACAAGCAACTACACCACAGCAACTAACAAGCTGCATTGATAAACTACTACAATAAACACGGGCCAAGAAAACTTTAATGAACAGAAATCAGGGATGTTTACAACCAGGAGACTGTTGGACATGTGGAGACTCTGGTTCAGGTTGTTTTGGTGCTTCCTGTTCACCTGCCGTCATGTCATTATGCCGTCCCAGGACGAAACTCTGCTCCTTAGACCCCAACATATGTGGATTCGTGCACAGGGAGGGGCAGAGCAGTACAAGGAACACGGTCAAAAATCCAGTTTTCCAGCATTTACACAGACCCCTCTGGGTTTGTAAAAGAACAAAACCCTCTGACCTAAGTTTGCACTGTGTACGTGTATGTGAACACCTGAGCTGCTAAAGAGATGTGTGTGTGTGTGTGTGTGTGTGTGTGTGTGTTGTGTCCTGTCCACAAAGAAGGTCACCAGGTGCAATATCAGTGAGGACAAATTTATGAAAGACAAATTGGAGCAGACATTTGAAGAACCGTTTCTTTGGGAACTTTAGAGCTGGCAGATGTTTGATTACCCCGTCTATTCGGACTAATTTAGAATACTTATTGCACAGATTTTTTATTTTTCTTAAAGGTGTAATAAATTTACAGCAACAACTGCGACAGGTCATCTATGTGCGATGCTAAAACTCAAATTTGTACATGATTTATGTCAAATGTTAAAGCTAAATTCCCAAATTGAGGAAAGAAGCTCCCACCCTCTTTCAATGCACAGTAATGATGGCATTTATTACAGTTGTTTTCACATTAAAAAATATTTTACTATGTAACTTAAACACCTCACAATGAGGAGGCCTTGGTTCAATTCCCAGCAGGCATTTCTCTGTGTGGAGTTCGCATGTTTCCCCGCACATGTCTGGGTTTTCTCTTGGCACTCTGACTTCGTACCACAGTCTATAAGCATGCTTCATTGGTGCAGATGTTGCAGGTATTTCTGTCATGTTAAGTGTTTGAAGGCTGCAGTCTTATTTGCGTGAGGATGCATGTTTGCTTCCTGACATGCACCTTTTTTCCACAGGATGATGCAGCACAGTAGAGACTGATTTGCATTTTGTTGTCAGTTCTGCACATGGTTCCACATGAGTATTTTTGTTGGGCTATGTAAAGATGTAATGCAAAATATTCTATTTAAAAAAAACATTAGAAATTATCTAATTATTATACCATGCTGCACATCATTTTCTGTACTTTTGTATTGTAGTGTTGTTGAATTATGTGACAAATTAAGAGGTGACATTCAATGGTGCATTTACAGGAGAGCAAATCTTTCAGGTAAAAAAAATGGATTTTTCATCAATGTTTCTGTGCAATGATGCTCCATGTCTGCAAAGATGCCTCTCAAAGTCACCCCCAGTTAAGCTGAGCTCATAAATTTCAGTTTTTTGTCTCTTTGGGCACTGCCTTTGTCCTTATACAAAAAGAGAAATTGGTGAACTTCCTCCTCTTTGTTTTGACAGTAAGTCCGACCTGCCTCTGTCATCCCACATGCTACCTCACCCTCGAAATGAACTGAAGTGACCTCTGGGCTCATCCTCGCCTTCCTCTTATTATTTAAGGCATGAATGAGGCTGGGTGGATGTGTGGGACGCAGCCACACTGTCAGAGGAGGGGAGGGGCAGCCGGGTGAGGAGCGGAGGAGGTGGGAGAGATGAAGCGGGTGTAATTCCAGGGTTCAGGTTTCACTCTGCGGTCACTGTGGGAGGGGTGGGGTGGGGGGTGGGCAACTGAAAGAAGGTGGGGATTGTGGGAACCGTGCAAAGATAAAGAGCAGAGAGGGAGTCCTGCGGTTTGTCCGAGCACTCAGACTCGCATCTTTCTTGTGATCCTCGACTCGCTTCAACCTGTGAACCTGCTGATGGCTCATTCCCAGCATCTTCTACGGCGGCTCCACGGAAGAAGACAACAGAGCCACTGGCTCTGCAAACACTATTGGAGGATTCAAACAGTATTCCATGAGAAATGTAATTAAAAACTCACAGTTAATTGGCTTTTTACATGATAAAGCACAATCCTCTCATACATAAGTGAAAGCTTTCATGGCCACAGGCCTGGCCTAAAAGCAAACTGCAGCTCATATAGTCCCTTTGTTGCTGAATTCTAATCACCTTAAATTTAATCTGAATTTGTGGTTGTTGCTCTACTTTGAGAGAAGAGCGCTTAACACCTACAAAACCCATCACTTTAAAGACCCACTCCAATGAAAATGTGTTTTTAGTTCTTTTAACATGTTCTCGATGAAGGACATATTTAAAGAAGTTTAAGATTAAAACTGCATTTCTGAGTATTTCTTTATTCAAATTGGGATGAATCAGAAACAAATGCAAAAAGTATGTTTCAAAAAGCTCTCTTTTGTAAAGCAGCAAGCAAAATGGCTGGCCAAAGTCTCCCTGCAATAGATCTATGTCCGTCTTAGCTGGGATCTGGTTCAAAACTGTATGGCTGGAGAGCTCCAAGATTCACTCACCTTTTGTGTTACACCGTTAATGTTAGGTTGGGGTTGTGAAGGGCTGTAAGCTAGCGGGAGAGAGTGCAAACAAAGGGATGATGGGATATCAACGGAGCCTTACTTTCTACCCAAAACAGTCCCATTCACAACTCATAGGCAAATTATTAATGAACTCCTGCCACTCTGCAGAAAAGGTTCTCTATTTGTTTCCTTACTTTTTGCTCTCTTTATTAAATTCCAAATAATCTTAAAAAATGTAATAATATTTAGTAATTCTAAACTTGGTTTACAAGCCACAGGAGTAATTAAAACGTTTGAATCCAGTCCTGCCAGGAAAGCTTTGAAGAAGAACAAAGTGGGAATAATTTTGAAAAAGGACAGAAATGATGCTCCATATTTTCAATACATTGTTTAGAATGTTTAACTGCTTTCCTGAGAAAGATTGGCAGGTCACAGTGTGTCATACATCTGTGGTTTACGGTTTACAGCTCAGCCGATGTACCAACAACTGTACCAGGTTTTAAGATTTTCTCCGAAAGAGACTGCTTTCTTCTTGAAACGTGTTTCTTTACAAGTTACCATGAGACATAAATCTCAGACGAAGAGGAGACTTCGGGTCTCACCACAAGATGAGTTACACTTTAGACACTCTTGGTGCTCAATCTGAAGCAGCAGGGGTGGTTTGTGGTGTCAACGTTCTGACTCCTGTGCAAGAGGATCCAGTTTAACAGTCGTCTGGCCGTGTTTCACTTGACACTTCGCTGAATGGAGTTCCTGTCCTGTCAGAAAGCCTACATAAAAGGCAGCTCATAGAGAGACATAGTCAATTTACAAAATGCAGCAATGAATTTTGATGTTTGTTTTTTTTAAATGACATGTCTGTGAAGACTCTCATTTATCCGGGATGGTTCCATAGCAGAATAAACATAATCTTTTCTACTAAACAGAAAAAAATAGAACATAACTAAAGTATTGGTCATTCTTTCTTTCCAATAAAGATTTTTGGTTTAACACTGAACAACATCATTCAAAAAGAACTCATCATTAGGTGAAACATTAATATAAATAGTTTTTTTTTGAGACAAAAAAATGGGTAAAAAATGGATAAAATAGGAATACTAATCAACAGTTTTTTGTAAGTTACTTCACAATTGAATGGGTTAGTTCAAAAGGGGCCCAAGTCCAAGACGTTTGTTTTTCCAGGAAATTATTTTAATTGCATAGCTTAAAGGGAGGCTACACCAAATGATTAATACTTTACCCAGATTTAGCACCAGTTCATAGCTTACAATATATAATCTGAAACACCTCACTTTTATCATTTCAGAGGAGCAGCAAACTAAAGTTTCTGGACTTGGACCTTTCTTGAATTAAACAGGGCTCTGCCATATTGGATAAATAGTGCTGCCATATATGGGAAAAAACAAAACCCATGCAAGAGAGGCTCAAGTCCAGGAATTTTGCACATAACCTTTGTGCTATCCTAGGCACTCTAACGTTGGGAGTTGGGTCATCTAGACCCAGTAGACAGTGCTCTGAACCTTTTTTCTTCAATGATTTGTGATCTTCACTGGTGTCCATGGATTACATGAAATCTTTACACCTTTATCCACCTTTGTCATGGTAGGGAGAACATGTCAAAGTAAGGGTGGGGTCATCTAAGATAGCACAAGGGTTAATGCATTGAAAATGTCAAGCATAGTCAATACGTTACAACAGACTTGAGACTTTTTTGCACATAATCAGATAGCTTTTCCCTTGAAGACCATAGAACATATAATATCTCTATTTTGAAAAAAATATGGACTTGGGCCCCTTTTGAACTAACCCATTCAATTACAATACATTACAGATTTCTTGTTGCTGTACAAACGTATTCATAAGTTTTCAATATTACTCTCTCAAAATTGTACTGTGTTACACAAGTTCTGCATTACTTTGAAGTGATGCAGTAAAACATAAAATTTGAAGTACTGCAAAGTATTTTTCATTTATATGAGGGACGTATGGTGTCATAGTAAATGCTACTAATAATATTGTTTACCTTTGGTAAAAGCACCGACAGAACAGTTAGAGGAGCAACTCTCAGCTTTAGGCAGTTAAGTCTGTAAAAAATTAAAAATATGAATCAAAATATGCAAAAAGAGGTTCAGACATTCCGAGGCCTGTTTGCCCCAGATAAACTAAAAACTAAAATATCTCCTGAAAAAGCAGGTTAAAATGACTGCACCTAGGAAACAACATGAAAAAACAGAACTAAACACACTCATATAGAATAAAATCAAAGAAAATCAAAATTTTGGGCCTAAAAAGGCAGAAATGTTATCTCACTAGTTTAGGTTTATAGAAACTCTACAAAAGGCTTAAAGTGACCGACCACAAGTTTAGTTACTGGACACATAATAAGAAAAATGTGACCTTAAAGTTCCTTATTAATGCCTTACACTATTTTGTTAAAGCATAACTAATACACTACCGTGATTCATTACCTTTATGTTTTGTTATGCACTATGAACTTACACACCTGGTATGAGAGGTTTCACTTTTGTGCAACTTTAAATGTGTATTTCTTAAGAGTTGCGATATTAGAACTGAGCTTCTCTCTGTTATTTCCTTGCTTGGAGTGAAATTCCCAAACAGGAGCTAAAATTTTCAGTCACAAAAATAAATATATTATAACATATTCGTAATGTCTGATTAAAAAAATAACAGTTATCTATAAAGGGGAGTGCAACTTCAGTGGAAGTAGACTTTTTTGGGGGGCATGCTGTGTGAACTGTGTACATTTTTTGTTCTTTGTTCATCGTATTGAAGCTTTAATGTGTATTTTATCCACGCAAGCGCATTTCTTGTATGGATGGAAAAAAAAGAGATCTAAACAAAAACTGAAAACATTGAGGAATGGTAATTTTAAGCGGTACAAGATAATAAAGCCAATAATAGACTGTAACAATGAAAAGTGGTCAAAGGCTGCTTGCAGAAAGCTCCAACCTTTAATTACTGTACAAGTTAATGTTCCATCTGCAGTTTATGCAACCGCTGCAGCAGTTTTGCAAGTTTAATGGTTTTATTGTCTGTGTAAATGGGGCAACCATAAGAGCATGCGGCTCTGATTACACGACTGAAGACAAATTGGCATTTTTGTGTCAACAGTTTCCTACCATTAATGCTGTATGATCCAGTTTTCTATTGAAGAAACGCTTTTGACATTCAAGCAACTGAGCCGATTCCCTCAGGCTTCACCTCCAGAGGAACTGGCTTGATGCTTTTGACTCCAAAACAAAGTCTTGGAAGAACCATATCAGTTGGTATTAATGGCATAGCATGGAATTCAAATTGATTCACAGTAAGTACAGATTCTTTTTGCTCATGTGTATTTAATGTTGACAGTTATGGTGTGCGTCTGTCCTGCAGTGAGTGACCTCTCCCTTTTTGCTCAAGCACTCCTTGAGTCAAGAGTATTAGGTCTCAAAGTCTATGTTTTTCTCCTCCCCAGGGCAGTCCCTGGTCAGAAAACACCAGAGCATTTATGGGCCGACGTGATAAACCCTCTACTTTGTGATTGCTTGCTTTGGGTGCCGACACTGACCTGTGCAGGTCTGACGACAGCTCACTGCAGGGCAGGAGGACAAAAGGCACACAAGGAAAAAGGTATCCACTTGCTTTAGGGGCCAGTGTCTTCTGCTCTGTATCACCTTACCTTTCATAATTGGGTCCTCACGAGAACCAAATGGCGCTTTCTGCGGCGCCTGACACACATCAGGGGGAGAGAAGGAGGACCTGCCTCCTTGTTGTTGCCCCGTCTCTGTGGAGAGGAGGTGACTCGCCTGGGTCGGAGGGGCTTCTGTCCTCACTTCCTCCTTCCACTCAGCAACATAATGCTAACTGGTAAAAGTGGGCGTATGTGCATCTGGTGCAAGCCCCCCCCCCCACACACACACACACACACACGCACAAACTAACCCTTCTCTTCATCTATCCAGCCCCCACCCTGTTGAAGGCTCATTAAAAGCCCTGCTGTTAATGAGCTAGAGGGATCATAGAACTTCATTTTCATTAGAAGAAGGTGGGGCCAGAGATGCTGGAGCAGAGGTTTTTTTTTAATGCACTTAAAATGGAGTCAGCAATTATTCTAACTCTTTGATACTCCTCTCCCACCCTAATCGGCCTCCCAACATGCCCCCAAACAATGACCAAAGCGAGGTGTCCCCCTCCATTCTCACACCCCAAGAAACAGCTGTCAGCTCTGTCCACCTCCACCGACTCGCTCCACATATCCATCACGCCGTCACAAATTCGTTCCTACATACATTTACAATAAAGCACATACTCTTACAACACTCCCCACCACCACCCTGAATAACATTACAGTGCTCCCAGACTGAGCCAGCAACTTCATAAGGATGTAAACAAGGATCGAGGGTCCCTTATCCAAACACGCACATTAAAAATTAATAAGTCAGCTCTGGCTGCCTCCTTGGAGGAGCGACCTAGGCTGACTAAGACAACATCCTGGTGAGAAAGGACAGTTAAAAATAGTTTCAAAAGCTTTCGTCCTGAAGAAAAGAATTATAATAATAATACAGCAAAACTATACTTATATAGTGCTTTACCTTTCTCGAAGACCCAAGGAGCTTTACAGTTACAGTCCCAGCATGCACCCACACCGCTGTTAAACACTGGCGCTAACCACCAGGAGCAATCTGGGGTTCAGTGTCTTTCCCAAGGACACTTTGACACATGGGCGGGTAAGGCGGGAACCGGATTCGCAACTGTCCGATCAGAGGTCAACCGCCCTACCTCTGCACCACAGCCGACAAAAAATAAGAATAACACACTCACTGTCACAAATGTGGTATATTTTACCTCATTTCTTTATTGAGGCACCTTGTGACAAGGTTAATTACAAAACGGTGTCAGGTTTACAAAGACATCAAAGGCATAGTTTCACAATAGCCAGTGAGGAGTGATAAAGAAAACAGCAATAGTGGAAAAGCAAAGAGCATGTAACAGGGACAAGCTGATCATTATAAACAACAACAAAGATAACATCAAGAATCTATGTACAAAATTTCATCCCTGAACAGTTACACTGCATTTGTTCACAACAGGTTTTGAAGCAGCAAACAAAAATAATTATTTTTTCACGTAAATGCTGTAGAGATTCAATTTGGAAGTCGTTACAGTAGTCATGAGAAAGATGTACAGACTTTTGTCAACTTTCTCAAACATAAATTGTGCTAATAAATTCCCCCAGAGTCAAAAATGATGACCCAGCAGCAGCCCCACACGCACATCCATGACCTGCTGGGTCGCACACGAGACAGAGGGGTCAGCAGAAATGCCCCAAGCCCAGTTTGTACAGAAAAACTTTATGAACATCTCACTCATCCGAGTGCTTGCTCCCACAAAAAGTCCAGTAAAAACATGTCTGTCGTTCAGCAGTGAAACTGACTTTTTTTTTCCTTATTTGCCCCCTCGACATGCGGCATCCATAAGTTAGGAAGAATTCAAACAAAGACTTAAGAAATCCACAGGACAGCAAAAAACACATGCAAGAGCTTTGAGCAGTCTGGCCATTTACAAATGTAAACAATGAAAGAAATTACCATCACAATAAAAAAAAATAGTACAAACCCATTTCACATGAAGGTAAAATTGATGCTTTTTATGCATAGAAACTGATACAAAAACAGTGGTAGACAAGACTTAAAGTCTTTGCATTCACATTTAGAAATAAAAAACAAAAAAAAAAAACAGGAAATCATCTACTGTCACAAAGTCAGGAGCGCAACCATCCTCGTCCTGTAAACAGTGAGTGACAGTTAACGAGACGAGCGAGCGTCCTTTGTAAAAGAGGGGTGTGAGGAACTGCAGGCAGGCAGTGTTCGGATTGTCCGTTCAAACCCCTTTAGTCTTTAAAAGTTCTCAAGAGAAAACAGAATCAATATGGCCTCTCTCCATTCGTCTGTGCTGAGTAGATCAGCGTTGTTTCTATTGCCACAGCTGCCTTTTGTTTAAATCGCTATAATTCGACTAAAACTCTACGACCCGTCTCCACCTGTCCGGTGGGTCAACAGACACAAAAATCGAGACATCTTTTACATCCTGTGCTGCAACATGGTGATCAGTTTCCTGCGTCGGTGTGGACTGTGGTGGTTCACTTCCTGTTCATGAGCTCTGGTAATCTCCCCGTTGAATGTCATGGCCTTGTTTTTCTCTGTGGTCTGCAGAGCTGTAGGAACTCTGTTTCACTCCGCAGCTTTGCATATATTCGTGTAAATTGCTGGCTGCTGTGTGCCTAAGTGCTGGCAGTAAAGATGGGGTTACCTGCTGCAGAGCTGCAGCTTCTTCTTTAGATAAGACTCTGCTTTACCTTGACTGTCTTTGCTTTTTTATTGGCAT